>NC_143109.1:7018611-7323333 GCF_061535455.1 Colias philodice | reverse complement strand
GTATAATGCAGCAATAATGAATACAACACAATTTGTATTAACCCTATTCTTGGTACTGTGTACAATTTGATACATTCAACTTTAAAAAAATCCCGAGAATTTATCTAACGATTTTTTTTTACTTTTATTATTTAATATGGTACAAAATATATTTATGCTCAAAAAATAAAAACTTTTGAAGTGCTTGCAACACTAAAATCGTCAGTAGAGGGCAAGATGGTGGACCGATCGAATGCGTCTACGCATCGCAAAGTAAGATTATAGATTATTTATTATATTTTGTTAAAATTGTTTTCAAAACTAATCTAATTTAAAAAGCTTGTTATATATTCTAACTACTAACGTTATTTTCCAATACCTAAATAAATTGTTAGTGCATGTAATCTTCATTGTTTTTCAAGTGTAGCAAATATGATACATTGCTAGATAGCGAACATTCTACATATTCTGAGCTGTGTATCAAATATGTGACATTGCCAGATTTGTAGAGATGTACTATTTCGTTTTATTTTCCAAATCGATTATAGCCAAGGGGCCAAAATGTAGTCATTATGTATGTAAATTATTATTTTTTTACAGGTAATTTCTCACTTAAACACGCAACAACAAAGAAGAGCTCGGCAAGTCGTAGCTCTTGTTCCAAAACCGGGAGCAAAATCAGATTTGGTCGAAATGATACTTCTGAGGACGAAGTTCAATATTTCTCCCGCCTTCCTTACTCTGATAGCAGTTCGCCACCTCCATCATTGCCATCTTCAATAGAAAACCTAAATCTTCTCTCAGATGACGATATTGCGGTCAATGAAATAGTCGCTTCAAAGTCTTTAGTACAAGCATACAGTCAACATTCAGTTCAGTCACCATTGATTAATCCTTGTTCGCCATCAATTTTATCGCCTAATCCATTAGCAACTGAGACCAGATCTTCGTGTCCGATAACATCACCTTCATCGCCATCTGTACTAGCTGCACCCTCACAATTAACTTCACCGCGAGTTAGTAACTTGAAGCGGCATCATCAGTCACCACCAACGTCGCCATTATTTGCAAATTTTCCTTCAACGTCTACTCGTTCAAAGAGACCTAAACTTGTCACAGTAAAACGCAAAGCAATACCACCTAAAAGGTTAACACCTAAATGGGATCGGTTCAAATTTACTGGTTGTGCAGAAGTAGATGAAATCGTGTTTGAGCCAAGTGAAGAGAAAAGCCCAATTGAATATTTCGGCATGTTCTTTTCTGATAACATAATTTCTCTCATAGTGCAACAAACAAATTTATATAGCACACAATTAAAGGGTCATTCAATAAATGTTACAGAAAATGATATCAAAGATTTTCTGGCAATTCTTGTATAATATATGGGTATTCATAAATTACCAGCTTATACAGATTATTGGGCTAAACATACGCGAAGCAACAAAGTAGCTGATATAATGACCCTGAAGAAGTTCCAATTACTGAGGCGTCACTTGCAGTTTAATGACAATTTGAAAGACGATTGTGAGACTGATTTTTTACTTTATTGTATTGATTGATCTCAATTTACTAATCATTAAGATTTAAGATTAATAACATAAGTACTAAGGCTGTTAATTATTCTAATTTTATATGTCTGTAGAAGAACATAATAATTTTATATTTTACTAGAGGTCCGCCGCGGCTACGCCCGTGGTACATATTTCGCAATAAAAGCTAGCCTATGTCCTTTCTCGGGTATCACCGTACCAAATTTCATGCAAATTGGTTCAGTAGTTTAGGCGTGATTGAGTAACAGACAGACAGACAGAGTTACTTTCGCATTTATAATATTAGTATGGATTTTTTGTTATTTTACGAAGAATATTGACATTTTAAGTTTTGTTTTGTTACAAGTATTTTATTAAAAAAACTGATTTGTTTGGCACTGAAAAGTTGGCATTGTAGCAAATTAGATACATAGATTTTATAGTGTTGATTGTTCAGGGCTTGGCAATGTATCTAATATGTTACACTCAATAAATGACAATTTACTGACATTAGATTTTTTTTATTATTTTTTACCCCTTCCTATAGCCACATACAAACATATTAAATAAGTTTTTTTTTCAATTTAAAAAAAAAAATTTCTTGCCAAGTATAGGGTTAACTGGACAGAGAAGAGTGTGGAGTTTACAAAAATCTATCAATTTTTTATGAATATTCAAATAATAAAATTATGTACAAACCAAAGAATGTGTACAGATGAAATAAAATCTCCCTGTCCTTTGCGCTTTGATGTAACAATCGGTAACACAATGAGTGTTTTAAAATATAATGAAATAAGTTAACAGGTAGAGGGGGTGGCGCACCCCAGTCCCCATCCCTCTACCGTCTACCACGTCTCATTCAACCCCCGTTTGAGGTAAACGGCGTTCTTAACTGCTATGAATAACCATTAAATGTGTATGCGTAAGAAATAAGAACATTTTGTCGTCAGTAGTTTTTTTTTTCTCGTAAATATATCTGAAATGATTTGACTGTTATTATTTGTTGAGATATGAAATATTGAATGAAGTGAATATATTTGTAAGTTAATTATACTATCTACTGTCTTTCTGGAATCAAAATGCCTATTTATTTTTTAATGTCTATAGGTATTGTGTCTCTTTACTGTATTTGTAGATTTAAGTTATTTTTTTCTATGACCAAATAGTTCTCATTAATTTCTTTATTTTTTGATATAAAATAAGGTATTTTAAATATGTACACATAAAACCATTTTCTTTTACTTATGAATTGAAGAGCTTTGCCCATTGACCATCGTGCTTCTTTAAAAGGTTCCTGATATTAGCAAGCGGAGAAACTGGCGAATAATCTCCTTAATATTTTCATAAATAATTATTAAAAGCGTCTCCACGCATTTCTCTGTTCTTTATACAATTATACAGAATTCCCAGGTCTCGCGGGGCGAGGTCAGGCCGCCTGTTACACCGATATTGCCATTCGGTTTATCCGCACCCACGCGAATTTCAGATTTAAATAGAATCCAATATATCTAGTAAACGTTTTAAATTCACGGAATTGTTCATATAACTGTTTATTTTCGGACATAGTGAAAGTGGAAGTTCATTGTAAATCTATAAATATATTTTTATTTATAGATTATTCTGTATTCATTTGTTAGTACATATTGTTACATTGGTAATGGCGAAGTAAAGTCCCGGGGTCAATTCGAAATTATGAAAGGTCTGAAATAGCTTGGTAATATATTATACATAATAAAAAATATTTCTGTACAGTTTTCACATTATTTCTTTTATTTTCAATAAAAATAATATACTTACATGAACTGAAAAAAGGTAATTAACATTAGTAGAAGTTAATTTTTTAATGAAAAAAGGTATTTAACATTAAAAAATTAACTTCTACTATTTATTTTTAAGTCTAATCTAATTTAAATGAAATTGATAAAGTTAAAAATATCGTGATTCATGGGTAAAAATCGTTCCAGACTCAATTGATATTTCGATAGCTCAATCTATCAACGACTATTCACGTTAATAGCCGCGCATTGGAAACCTAACAATTAAAGGATAACCACAAAATAAATGTGGATTCAAATGCATTGTTACTAACGGAAGCGGGTACCTATACTAGTTGAAATGGTTACGATATCTTGAAAAAAATCCTTATTAAAGTTTTAGAGAAATTCTACATATAAAAAATAGTAAATGGAAATGTCGACGAATATTAATAAGATTTTTACAAACATTTAAATCAACAAAACCATAAAATCTTTCTTAACTTTTTTACTTTTTTTACTTTTTTTTCTTAACTTGTTACGCCATAACTTGAGAACGACTTTACGAATTTTATTCATCTTTTTTAAGTTTTCTAATACTTTGTTGAAGGTTCTTACGGAATGACAAATTAAAGAAATTGCCCAGAAAATTGGGAAATTTGTGAAAACTTAACGACTATTTAAGGTTGCCGCCTTTCAGAGTAAAAGTATTTACGCAAACCATATTAATTAGTAAATACAATAACGTAAAAGGCGAAAGACGTGGGTTCGAATCACGCCTCATGATGGAATTTTCCTATCCTTTAAAAAAATATATTTATAAAGCATTCGAATGCTAAAATCTAAATAAAAGTCAAGTAGTTCTATGTAATATAATAATTTAATATTACATATTATAATATAAACCGCTAAGTACTCAAACGAGCTGAGTATTCGTATTCAAGTCTACTTACAACCCACTCGCTTGGGGAAATAATTTTATCATTTCGTTATAAAGCACACTCAATAGACTGGGGTAGAAGCCTTTGAAAATAATGAAAAGATAAAAAAAATCGCAGTCGGATGAAACCCATTAGAAAAGGAGGGGAATATGATGAAAATAAAAGGAAAAATAAATTACGGTCAATCCGAGTTCGGGAAGCGGGAGGGGGGAGCTTTTAAGAGAAAAAAATGGTTTCTCTCGATTTCCGACAAAACTACAAGTCCTATAGAAAAAAGTTCAATGGCAAAGTTGTAGGTAATTAAAAGTTCTACAACTTTTGTATTCACAATTTTTTCACATAACCTAAAAATTTAGGTGAAAAATTCAAAAAACCAAGTTTTTGGTCTTTTATTTCTATCTACTTCAAAATTTATTTTTTTTCTACGAAATTTGGAGGAAACTTACTTTATTATGTCCCAAATACACTGTAATTTATTTGGTTGAAAATATTTATTTTTTCGCCTTATTTTGAATTAATACCAAAAAAACAACCTAATTTTCAATCGAAAAGTCACCCGTCAAAATATCAGCTTTTTTCAAAAACTTGGGGTGCCTTTTATTCATTGAAATCTTTGCTTTCATATGGTGTAAAAAAAAATAAACACCACCATAGTAAATGTTCTCAGGAAATGCATACAAACAGTGTGATAATGAGCTTTTACTTAATCAGGCACACTTCTTGAACTCTATATCTTCTCTTGTATCGGCTTTTCGGTAATATTTCAAAAGAAAAATAATTATCTGTTCTAAGTTTTATATTTTACAGCATATTCAAAAGCAAAATGATGTCGATAAAAACATTTCAGGTAGTTCGAGAAGTGTGCCTGATTTAGTAAAAGCTAATTTTCAGACTGTTTGTATGCATTTCCTGAGAACATTTACTATGGTGGTGTTTATTTTTTTTACACCATATGAAAGTAGAGATTTCAATGAATAAAAGGCACCCCAAGTTTTTGAAAAAAGCTGATATTTTGACGGGTGACTTTTCGATTGAAAATTAGGTTGTTTTTTTGGTATTAATTCAAAATAAGGCGAAAAAATAAATATTTTCAATCAAATAAATTACAGTGTATTTGGGACGTAATAAAGTAAGTTTCCACCAAATTTCGTAGAAAAAAAAATAATTTTGAAGTAGATAGAAATAAAAGACCAAAATCTTGGTTTTTTGAATTTTTCACCTAAATTTTTAGGTTATGTGAAAAAATTGTGAATACAAAAGTTGTAGAACTTTTAATTACCTACAACTTTGCCATTGAACTTTTTTCTATAGGACTTGTAGTTTTGTCGGAAATCGAGAGAAACCATTTTTTTCTCTTAAAAGCTCCCCCCTCCCGCTTCCCGAACTCGGATTGACCGTAATTTATTTTTCCTTACATTTTTATCATATTCCCCTCCTTTTCTAATGGGTTTCATCCGACTGCGATTTTTTTTTGTTTCAAAAATTATTTACTCTAGTCTACAACGTCTGTAATATGAGTTAGTGAATTTATTATGAACTAGCTTTCCACCCGCAGCTTCGCCCGCGCAGTCAAAGAAAAACCCGCATAGTTCCCGTTCCCGTGGGATTTCCGGGATAAAACCTATCCTATTTCCCGGGGTAAAAAGTAGCCTATGTCCTTTCTCGGGTATCAAAATATCTCTATACCAAATTTCATGCAAATTGGTTCAGTAGTTAAGGCGTGATTGAGTAACAGACAGACAGACAGAGATACTTTCGCATTTATAATATTAGTATCTATGGATTCTACGTTATACTATGAAGTTAATAATATTTTAAATTAGTATTTTTCTATTAGTTAATGGCTTCATTTTTATTCAGTCTGCTAAAGGAATATATTCTCAATTTCAAGTAAGTAATAATACAAATGAAAAAACCGTTTTAAAATCTTTTATATTAATTAACTGGGCACATTATGAAATACTAGCGGTCCGCCCCGGCTTCGCCCGTGGTACCTACATGTTTTATAGCCTAGGTTGCTCAGTGAAGATGCAGCTTTCTAATGGTGAAATAATTTTTTAAATCGGTCCAGTAGTTTATGCGTGAAAACCATACATACATACATAATTACAAACCTTTCCTCTTTATAATATTCGTATGGATGAGGCAGATTGCATTTGTTATACTTATAGGTGTTATGGCCATACATTTTTATGTATGGGCAAGATAGTAACAGTGATAGGTTTTATCAGTTTCATTGAGATAGAACCCACAGCCTCTTCGATTTCCATCCTAAACTCACACATTTACTACTGCTTATTAGTATTTTATATTGGAGTGAGGGTGCTACTGTGCCGTCGTAAACATTATCTCTGCCTAAAAACTAATTTAAATATACTAAAACAGAGTATTATGGTAAATAACCGATAGTGTTTGTGAATTTATTGAGTGACTACTGTGATATATTGAAGACTTAAAGAAATGGACACGGAAAAATACATTTCACTGTAAAATATAATAGCGAAGACCTACCATTAGTGTTACTGTTTTTGTGGACTTATTCAACAATCTTAATGGTTTGAACTAAAACCGAATGCCGTTTTATTGTGCACGGAAGTGATTCTAAATAATTTAAACGAAGAACAATTACATATAAGAGTAAAATATATCAACATAACCTTAAAGTTTTAACATTTATTGTGATTCGACGTATCTATGATTCAATATCCTAGCGACACACAGCGCCATCTAGTAGAAAGAAGCTGAGGAACTTATCTGTTTGCAATCGATACGTATACGTATTTTTATTTTATCAACATGGAAGAGGTTTTAAATGCACTTAAATTTATACAAAAGGAATTGGATAACCAGAAAATTATTATCCAGGAAAGTGGAAAAAATATTACCGAACAAGTTACACAGAATATTAATACTATGTTAGAAGAAAAATTTTGTCTTTGGGAAGAAAAGCATAATAAACTTAAAGAAGTCGTGGAAAATCAGGAAAAAAGAATCTATTTCTTAGAAAAACAATCAAGACAGAGAAATTTAATTTTTTTCGGTATTGAGGAAACAGAAAACTCGTACGAAAGCCTGGAAAAGAACATTATCAAGTGGATAGATCAGTTCTTCTCTATAAAACTAAATTATTTTGATATTCAAGAAGCGAGGAGAGTAGGAAAGAAAGGCGACAGACCACGCCCAATTGTAATTACTTTTTCTACTTTAGGAATAAAAATAAAAATTCTTAAGAAAAAACTGATGTTAAAAGATACTCCCTACTACGTTCAAGCGGACTATCCGAAATATATACTAGAAAAGAGAAAAGGATTAAAAGAACAATTGAAAATAGAGAAAGAAAAGGGTAACACAGCTACAATCAAATACGACAAATTAATAATTACCGAAAGCATGCACAAAAGAAAACTTTCTTTATCACCTGAAAATAGCACAATCCCAAAAATTGAGAAAACTACTCAAACCAATAAAAAGAATAAACAACAACAGCTCAAATCGACGGCCAAAAGATCAAATAGCATATCAGAAGGAGTGATAAAACCCGGCATGTTAAACTTTTTAGTAAATACAAATACAGTTAAAACAAATAACACTCAGAACGTAAATAACAAGAACATATAACAACTAAGCCCCTTCTCCAACATAGATCACAGCACAACAAGAACCAGATACCAAGAACATCTTCCAACCCGGCTGGTCACCGTGGAAGATAATGACCACAACCCTCCAAATGAATACACACAACAGCTATCATAGTGCAATCTCATTTGAGCATTTTTTTTGGGGGAGGCCTTTACCCAATACGGGGTTTCTACAGACAATCCTTAAAAAAAAAACATTTAAAGAATTAAGAAAATAAATGATAATTCATAAACTTAAAATAAAGTAAAAATTTAATAAAGCTAAAAATACTGTTAACTAACGAACAAAATATATGTACTACAACCAACTTACTTTTAATGTAAATTGATCAACTAAGTGTAACTATAACGTAGATATAAAAATATGTAGTCTTAAATGATTGTAACTGGTTTGTAGAAAATAAATGGGCTTTTTATTTTATTTTATTTATTAGTATTTTATAACATTTCAAACCACCAAAAAGATTGCAAACAAACATCCATCCTCACAAACTTTCGTATTTAATACTAGCTTCCGCCCGCGACTCCGTCCGCGCGGATGTCGGTCTTCGCGTGGATGGTTTATTTCTCCATTTTGAGTAACTCTGACAATGACATCTTATAAATATCTATTGGACCCAAATACGGCTAGGCCTATAATAAGAGCGTATACGCACTATGCGGGTAGCCGCATTGCGGGTAGCCGTCCGGCTGACCGCAGGATGCGGTTGCGAATGCGGCCAGCCGGACGGCTACCCGCAATGCGGCTACCCGCATAGTGCGGTTGAAGAACCGTTGCGATTTGCGGTCATGTCAATCCATTTCAAAGATGAAAATGGAAGAAGCTGCACTTATTTACTACATTTACACACGTTACGTAAAGAAGAAAAGCAAAGAAAGAAGTACTGGGTGCATCCTTATTTGCAAACACGAGATGAGAGCAAGCATTTTGCAACCACGTGCACACACTCACTCAATTGCGGGCAGCCGCAGACTGAACCGCACAGTGCGTATAGCAACCGTCCGGCTGGCCGTCACTCGTGACGTAGCTCTCCGAGCAACCGGAGCGGTCTGCGGGTAGCCGCATCGCAGTGCGCATAGAAATGAATATTACGTACAAAATTGTGCTTGCGGTCAGCCGGACGGCTACCCGCAATGCGGCTACCCGCATAGTGCGTATGAACCCTAATACGCAACGTGTTCGCGGTTCTACAGAACAACGTCTATGGAAAAATGAAAAATTAAGATTAATTTTTTTTCTACGTATTTTTCCAGGATAAAAAGTATCCTATTTTACGCCCAGGATAATAAGGTATAATTATACCAAGTTTCATCGAAATCGAACCGGTAGTTTTCACGTGATGTCTTCACATACAGACAGACAGACAGACAGACAGACAGACAAAAATTTTTTTAATCACATATTTGGGTTTGGTATCGATCCAGTAACACCCCCTGCTATTTATTTTTTCAATATTTTCAATGTACAGAAATGACCCTTCTACAGATTTATTATATGTATAGAATAGATAGATTAATAGTAGGATACTATAATGATGTGGAATATCTTACCTCGGGGCAGGTCGGGGCATCGCAGTGTACACCGGCCACTCGTTATACAGCAGAGGGTCGCGGTACGAGTTCACTTCGTTCATTATCTCTGGAGCTCTTGCCTGCCTCTTTGAGAACCTGTTGCAATACAAATAAATGTCAACTTTAATTATTTGCGGGTAAGATAGAAAAATTGTGTGAATGTTCTTAATTAAAAATGTTAAGGGGTGTTAGGCGGTCAGCGAAAATTCAGCTATTCGGGCCTGAGGTAACGGGTGAGGGGGTTCGCGTTTAGTATGGAATCAACGTGCTCGAAACTAAAAATCGTAAGCGCCATTCACATTTTTATCAAAAAGTGAATGAAAATATTGGGAACTATATTTTCTATCACCAAAATTTATATTTGTCATCAAGTTGTATCACCTAATAAATAGATCTATCACCACGAAATATTTTCGTTCTCAAATAAACAAAAATTGTTCCCAGGTATGAATTATCAAATTAATATTAATTTATGTGTAAAATAAGAGATCGATAACCAATAAAATTATATTGCATTACATGAATATAAACTTCGTTCTTATAATAACAGTTTTGTTACTTAAATAATAGCTCTGTGCTCAGAATGGTAGATCTGTCACCAAATAAATCGATTATCGATCCCAGACTGCGACTCTTTTTTATTTGATATTTTGTTACCAATACAGTAGTAACATTTTATTTCGTTCAGATATTAAATTAATAGTATTCGTTACCAATTTAATACATCAATTTATAATTTTAATGAAAAAATGATCAATTTACTATTCTGTCTTTCTAATTATCTAATTTCTATCTTTAATTAAGTGTTTTATCTACTATTCTGCTAGCCATAAGCCAGCTATTTTAAACCAGCGCTGATTGTTCGGTGGTAATTATTTTAAACAATAAATATTGATTATTTTGACTTTAATTGTTTTATTTACTACTCTGCTAAAAATTTTATTTAAATATAATTTATATATACTACCAGTGGAAATTTAGAACCTTGGTAGTCTAGTTAAGTAGCAGAATCTTTTGGTTGAAACGATCATGACAACCCTAATTTTTTATTTGAACTTAATGCAATTTTCTAGTAACATAATATGATTTATTGGTGATCTCTTTAAATTAGTTTGCTTAAATACTTATTAGGACACACCTATTATAATACATACAAAAACATTTATTTGGTACTAGACCTTATATCTCAGGATTTTAGGTGATTTATTGTGGAACTGATTTTGCATTGTTTGGTGACTACATTTTGGTGACAGATCTACTATTTTGAGGACAAACCCTATTATTTAAGAAACACAAAACTAATTAAATTTTTGATAGCTTAAATGATACCCGAAAATATTTAGTATTTTCTAAATCTAAAACAGTCGCGCACGAAATCGAGAAGGTAAATACATATGAATTTGTGATTTTATACGAATTATTATCGTAAAATACGGTTGTAATGAGCATTTACATGATATTTTAGAGGTAACTTCAGGATTTTTTTTATCGAGCAAACTTTTTCCAATCGCGTTTTGGAAACAGTCATCCCATCACACATACGTTCTCTAATACATATTAGAAATTTGAGTGCGAAAAAACTCGTACTTCAATATTTTCAATTATAGCTCGTAGAAAACAGTCCATTTTTCCGTTTTCACCTACTAGGGGCCCTTAAGAAATGTAATATCGCTTTGAGATTTAAAATTTGGGTTTGTGATGTCTGTTTACAATATTTTCCAGTATATTTATAAATCTATACTAATATTATAAAGCTGAAGAGTTTGTTTGTTTGTTTGTTTGTTTGTTTGAACGCGCTAATCTCGGGAACTACTGGTCCGATTTGAAAAATTCTTGCGGTGTTAGATAGCCCATTTATCGAGGAAGGCTATAGGCTATATAACATCACGCTAAGACCAACAGGAGCGGAGCAGTGCGGGTGAAACCGCGGGGAACAGCTAGTTTATGTATAAAGGAATAAAGAAAGATGATTTTATCTACTTTTAATTAAACGAATTTATAAGAATTAAGCAAAAATAAAAACTTCTTGCTTTGCCTCATGTCAAGATCTACGTATAAAAAAGGAACTTTTAACATTTATACATAACTAGTTTCCACCCGCAGCTTCGCCCGCAGCTTCGCCCGCGCAGTCAAAGAAAAACCCGTATAGTTCCCGTTGCCGTGGGATTTCCGGGATAAAACCTATCCTATTTCCCGGGGTAAAAAGTATGCCTATGTCCTTTCTCGGGTATCAAAATATCTTTATATCAAATTTTATGCAAATTGGTTCAGTAGTTAAGGCGTGATTGAGTAACAGACAGACAGAGTTACTTTCGCATTTATAATATTAGTATGGATTTTATTGGTACTTTTCTAAGTAAAATCATTCCAAAAATATAACAGACAGACGTTCACATTTATATTAGTACCTATAGTTTGCTAAAAGACAGGTAAAATATATCGTATATTTTCTATAACACCAGACACGGGGAGTAAAATGTCTCCATTTTATCTTCCTTGACCTTCATCACGTGTCAATTTGTCAACGCTATGTACATCGTCTCGAGGTAATACTTATATTATATTGGTGTGAATTCACAGTGGTAAAGTTTTACTTGAAGTTTGACTAATAGAACTACAATTCCTTTTTTTTAATACTTTTTAAATGAATGAATGAAAATGTTTTAAAAATGAATACATAAACTAAAACAAGACTTAACATAAAACAGTAAAGGGCGGCCTTATCGCTAGGTAGCGATATCTACCAGGCAACTCTTACAATAAAAAGAGATAAAACAATCTGGTGAGTGAGCAAAAATAAGACAATTGTCGTAACACAATGATAAAATTTACGAATTATTTGATAATATAACAAGATACATTAATATTCAGAAAAGTTATTCAGAAGCTTAAATTGATAAAAAAAGCTTTCTTTAAGCTTATAATAAATACAAGCTATGCCCTGCGGTTTCACCCGTATTGCGCCGCTTGGTCTTAGCGTGATGATATAATATAGCCTATTGCCTTCCTCGATAAATGGGCTATTCAACACCGAAAGAATTTTTCAAATCCAACCAGTAGTTTCCGAGATTAGCGCGTTCAAACAAACAAACAAACTCTTCAGCTTTATAATATTAGTATAGATTCCTAGAATATCCTTCCAAAAATAGTTTTTCGTTTTATACTTTTGTTGTCTATACCCTAAAATGTAATATTATTTGTTATTACAAGTTGTCCCGGGAATCTTTGTTTTACCAGGACACCCTTATCACTTAGGGGTGTATAAATAGTTTACGACCTTTCCTCATACCGAATATACGTAAAAATATCATAAAAATTGGTCAAGGCGTTGCGAAGGAGGTTAGAAACAATGTGACACGAGTAGTTTATGTCTTTCTATATAATATAGATAGATATACATTCTATATCTGTTTATTTAGGTATAGGTATAAAATTCTCAGAAAATCGTCTTAGTTTAGCTCATAACTCAAGAACGGCAGAACAGATTTTTATGAATTTGGTTCGTTGGATTTGATTGCGTTTGGATTAGAAAAATATATATTATAAATATTTGATATTTATTGTTATAGCATTGCAATGTTTTTTAAATCATATTTTGTTTAATCGTCCTCAAATTGATCTTTTCTAAAGGAAGAGCGTAATATGTGCCGAGCACACGTGCCAGAAGTGAAACTTCTTTGGTAAGAAAATTTATTTTCTTTCTTTGTTTCAAAAATACTAAAATCGTCGCCTTACTCCATGACGTGACGGTATTCGTATAAAGAAGTTTCACTTCAAAAATGAACAAGTATAAAGAAAATTTTCCAGGAAAATGTCTACCCGGGCGGAGCCTCAGCGAGCAGCAACAAGCAAGTATATTGTAAGTAACTACAGATGTAGTTGCAAAACAATTACTTAAATGCCACAGTAAAAGGTAGAAAATTGTGAACTATCTAGGTAACCTCACGTGGGAGGAAGAATACTGTCTTTTACTTAATGACTGGCGTGACCCAATAACCTTTGTTAATAAACGGCGGGAAAATCAATAAATACATTATTTAAAGGTCACATTTGTTAGAGTTTATTGTTTTGTTTCATTGGTTGTGTTTCAGTTTGAGCTTTTTTGTGCTTTAGATTTGGTAAAAGTCTGAATTTTTGACTAAAACTTTGAGATTTGAGGTCTCTCTAATTATTATTGTAACTTACCAAAAAATAGACATATACTATAATATATATTATTATCTAATACCTAAGTAGATAAGTATATGTTTATTATCTTTGGATAGACAACAGTATTAGAATTAATTTAATAATTCCAATATTCAAACTGTAGAAAGCTGAATCATTGATGACCGTTATTATTTTCAATGAATTCATTATATTTTTTTATGAATATTTGGTAAAAATAGCGAATTTAATTCGAAAGTATGAATCGGATAAATTATCTATCGGAAGCAAAATAGACATCTTAAAGTTTTGGGCTCGTCTCGAGGGAAATTTCGTCAACAAAAGTTATCTGAGGCTGTCAAAAAGGAAAAAGGATAATATGAAATATACAACAATTTACTTAAATGTCAAAGGGAAATAATATTAATATTACCTTGTCTGATTTAGGGTCGATTTTTCAATGCTTGGATAAAACTTATTCGTCGAATAATGTATAAAACTACCATTTTAAAAACGTAGGTATTCTAATTGCCCGTATTTGACAGTTTACGTGACATTTTAATATTATCGTGTAATACTTTATTAGACGGATAAGTTTTATCCAAGCATTGAAAAATAGGCGCTTAAACGATTATTATAAATAGATTTAGGAATGAATAGCGGGATAAATATGATACACTCATAGCTTTAGACATTTTATTGTTTCACTTTTAAAAACAAAAAAAATAAACAGGGCGCAAAAAAGAGTGCCTTCATTAAGTTCACTTAAAAAAATACTGGAAGAAAGTTCTTTTCTATGCAAAAAATGTGAATAAAATAAATACGCCTGTAATATTTCTATCTCGATTAATCAACATTTTTCACATCACAAAACTATGTTATGTAAGAAATAAATTATTTAATATACAAGAATATTCAAGTCTGTTATTTTTTTGAACAGAGCCGGGTGCAAAACTAGTTATCTATAAATACTGGTATTGTCTATCAAAACTTTATGAGAATGTAATTAAGCTGTGTCGTTTGTTTTCTGAAACTGTATCGGCCGTAACATCTGAGAGCTTAGAAAGTTTCTATCGAAATAAATTTATTTCTATTTATATATGGTAATTTGTTTGAAATTAAACAATGGATGAAATGAGGTTTAGAAGATATATAAATCGAACTATATATCTATACTTAGTATTATAAAGCTGAAGAGTTTGTTTGTTTGAACGCGATAATCTCGGGAACTACTGGTCCGATTTGAAAAATTCTTTCGGTGTTAGATAGCCCATTCATTGATGAAGGCTATAGGCTATAAATCATCACGCTAATACCAATAGGAGCGGAGCAATGCGGGTAAAACCGCAGGGCACAGCTAGTAACTAATAAAAGCCATTTATAATTTATCACAAGGAAAGTCGCGTCGATACACTAACTTGTACACTGTACAAAATTAGACTTATAAAGGAAAATAATTATATCAAATAGTGTCTAAATATCTACACACGTGAAACATATTCGCTCTAATGCTCCGAAAATGTCCGGTATTCTAAAGTCTGAACACGGGAAATAGTTGTCTCTTCAAAATATAACGGAACGGGATATTCAAGCTATGTCGGGAATGGCGAAACGAATTCCCAGGATACCGCAGTGAATTGAGTTACAAGTTTAATATGAGGGCTAAAAATTATGTTGTAATGATTATAATTAATCGGAAGTCGGAACATGTGTTTTTATTAATTATTATTATTATATTAGATTACAAATTGTAAATTTTTTGAAAGCTTCTGCAAGATAGACCGGACTCTCAGTGGAGTTTCGTTTGCAAAAATCGCGGACCTAAATCTGACTTCTGATATATATTGTATAGATCCCAGACATCCTATAGACAGATGTTGCCAACCAGTTTTGTGGTCCCCCTGCCCGCACCCCGGTAATTAAATATGGCATACAAAGAAAAAAATAAAAATTTCCAAAACATGCCGTGTGGGGTATCAAATGAAAGAGCTTATAGAGTAGATCACGAATATATAGCATACTATATACATTTCTTACACTTTCTCTAAGATTTTTTAGAAAATTTACGAAAATGGTCCATTTTTGAGTTAACTTTAAACCACTATAGATTGAAAACTCATGAATATATTTTTTAAATTATTATTTTAAATAATTAACAATAGTCCATTGTTTACGATTCAATATTTCGTACAGTGAAATAGTTGCATGGGGGAGTGGGGGGAGCATTCAAAGATGGCGAGTATATTTTCAAGTTCATATAGTATATAGTTATTTTCATCAAATCCACCACATAGCTCACTTATATTATATTACGAACTATTGAATCATAAACAATGGACTATTTTTAATTATTTAAAATAATAATTTAAAAAATATATTCATGAGTTTTCAATCTATAGTGGTTTAAAGTTAACTCAAAAATGGACCATTTTCGTAAATTTTCTAAAAAATCTTAGAGAAAGTGTAAGAAATGTATATAGTATGCTATATATTCGTGATCTACTCAATAAGCTCATTCATTTGATACCCCACACGGCATGTTTTGGAAATTTTTATTTTTATCTTTGTATGCCATATTTAATTACCGGGGTGCGGGCAGGGGGACCACAAAACTGGTTGGCAACATCTGTCTATAGGATGTCTGGGATCTATGCAATATACATCAGAAGTCAGATTTAGGTCCGCGATTTTTGCAAACGAACATCTCCTTGGAGCCTGCTCTAAGAACTTTTGATAGGTTGTATGTAAAATGTTGACACTTTAGGTGCCAAATTAAACTTATATTTTAAATACAATTAGCTATAATTTGTTGAATTAATTTTAATTCGATGCTGTAGGTGTACCTACCTTTTAATAATAATAAATATTTTTATTAATGTCCTAAGCAGTTAGTTGAATTGTATAAAATTCTATCTATAATTGTAATGTCCTATGTCTGTTATGAGGAATCCACTTTATCTTCAAAATTTAATGGGTTTTAAACTGATTTTTAACGTAATAAATGGATAGACTATTGCAACTCATAACTGAGTTTCCTTGCATTTCATATATGGCAGAAGATGGCGGTCTATCCGCTAAGTTAGACAGCTACTTGTCGTAACTTAGAGAACATGACGTCAGGTAGGTTTCTAATTGACGTGTTGCATTTGAAATAAAACATATTTTTTATGTGTGTAATAAAGGTGTAATATTATCAGACGTTTTGCTAATGGTACAAGGATTTACGCCTCTTGTATGTTTTTGTAAAATTATTGTAGTTTTACTTGATCCCACTTACCTCCACATAGCCTTCAGCTGGTCGCACGTGGGCTCATCAGGCTTGAGCTCCCGGTCTCGCACGCGCGACTGGCGCGGCGACAGCACCGGCTCCTGGTCTATGCGTTGCGCTGCGCACGCGCACACGCTCGCCGCGACCAACCATGTGCGCCAGGTTATCCACATTCTGTTGAAAATAATTAATACTATAATATTATAAAACTAAAGAGTTTGTTTGTTTGAACGCGCTAATCTCAGGTACTACTGGTCCGATTTGAAAAATTATTTCGGTGTTAGATAGCCCATTCATCGAGGAAGGCTATAGGCTATATATATCATCACGCTAAGACCAACGGGAGCGGAGCCATGCAGGTGAAACCGGAGCGCAGCTAGTTTTTTATAATGTACTACCGGTCCGCCCCGGCTTCGCCCCTGGTACATATTTCGCAATAAAAGGTAGCCTATGTTCGTTCTCAGGGTCTAAAGATTATCTGTGCCAAATTTCATCAGAATCGGTCCAGTAGTTTATGCGTGAAAACCATACATACATACAAACTTTTCCTCTTTATTATATTATTATTAGTATAGATAGGTGGCTAGTCATTTTAGATGTGTCTTACCGCTAGTTTCTGAATTTATTTATTTATTTATCACTAGCGGTCCGCCCCGGCTTCGCCCGTGATACATGTTTACGTTTTCTCTACATAAGAACCATCCTCGTACTTCAAGGAATATAATAAAAAAAGAATCATCGAAATCGGTTCGATTCTTCTTTGTTGCTGTAAATCAGTGATATCTGACTCAAAAAAAGTTAAAAATCCAAGAAAATATAACTTAGAAACTGTTAAGTTTATATTCATAATGCTATTTATATACATAATTACAAAAGAAATTATCGTGAGTATATATGTATAAATAAAAACATTGTATTTATCCAAAACCGTTCAGCCGTTTCTGTATCAACAAACAAACTCAATAATACGATACTATTTAACAAGGGCAATACAAACCGCATGAGGGTAGCAAACAGTATTTTAATTGCGTACTTGTTCATGGACTTGTGGTTACTGTATAAAGTTGAAAACTATTCAACCTATTTAAAATGCGATTAATATGGTTGAAGTGGTCACCTCTATTTAAGTAGTTATTTTTTTTAATATTAAAGTTTTCACTTGCTTTCTGTACGTTGCAAAAGCTCAAAGATTGAGATCAAATATGGTTGCTAAACAGCTATAATATAGTAGAGTACATACTAGTAGACTTTTATGTATTAATACTATGGATCATTATTATTATTAATAACATAAAAAGTATTAGGTAATACCTAATACATAAAAAATATATCACTACAGTCTATGGTGGAAATAAAAGTTAGTTAGAGTTATCCATAATCTTCTCACATTTTCTTTCCTACCAGGTTGCCTGGCAGAGATTGCTGTGTAGCAATAAGGCCGCCTATTGTGCAAAATTTTTGTACCTCATTAATTTGTACCACATTTCCTATATTGTTTTGTACAATGAAGTGTTATAAATAAATAAATAAAAGTTACTATTAAGTCCATGTCTACGTTAAAATACCTTAGTTATATTGTTATGAGAATGGAAACCTAGAGAATAACATAATAAACGATCAACTGCAACCAACAAAAGGGGTCTTATTCTATTTTCATATAAGTACTTATGCTGTACAATTCAAAAAACTTGTTTAATAATTGGATTGGATAAATACTTTTATTTCTTTTACTATTAAGCCCATGTCTACGTTAAAATACCTTAATGTCGGTTTAGTTATTACTTATTAATTTGTCATGAAAATGGAAACCGACAAACCTAATTAAAATAATATACGATCAACTGCAACAATGAGGTAAAATTCTATTTTCTTATAAGAATGCTCTAAAATTCAACACTCTGAACCTACATGTACAGTGTACACGAATACCTCATCGATAATTTCACCTGAAATCCAAAAGTAAAGTGCACAGAAATATGCGAAACATTGACCACAACAAAAGCTTCGTTAGTGCCGCCTCTCCGCTTTGACGCCTTTGAATAGCATGTACTATCAGCTTTATATTGCATGTGTAAGAGCTTTATTTAACACTAGCTTTCTGCCCGCGGATTCGCCCGGGTTTTCAAAGAAAAACCCGCATAGTTCAAGTTATAAATGCATGTTTAAAAAAACATTAATGCCATGTATTGCACACGATAAAGTTATCTGTTTTGAATCCGTTGTTTTATTTTTTTACGTGTTTCAGCTTCATATTGCGTATCATATAACGCATGTATATGAAGTATATTTTTCAACAAAAAGTATTAACGCGTGTATTGCAACAAAGGAAGGTAATGTTTATTGCATTGTTATATTTTTATACGCCTGACCTGTGCGCCTGACATTTAAATCAATATGGCTTGTTGTTAAAGTTTGACTGGCATATTTAAATTGTTTTTAATACTGTTATCTACCTACATTGCATTTAACTTTTCACGCAAATAATATTACAAAAAGATTATTTGCAAATTGGAATAATTTTTAATCAATTTGGCATCGCTAACAAAGCCCTCTAGAGTTTCAGTTAAAATGTTATCCAGTTAATGTCAGAACTACGAATAATAAAATAAATGAACGAGATAATAACTCATAATTTATGGAAGCAATAAAGTATCAAATAAATAAGTAATAAACGGCTACAATAAATCATTTTTAAAGCGACAATTGGATAAACATTATTTTGTAATAATTGAACGTGTGAGACCGTCGAGCGCAATCAATCTCAATGTTTGCTTTTCATTTGGATTGAATTTTAATTTTCTGCCCAAAACAACAATCTTATACATATATCTCTATTTTTAGTACATATTAATTCATAAGTGATACGCTCGTTTGGGATATGAAATAGGCAGAAGAATATATTATTTTGTGTATAAAACACAGCGGTCTATCTGTCTTTATGCATGCGTAAATCTTTAAAACTACGCAACGGATTTTGATGCAGTTTTTAATAGATAGAGTTATTCTCGAAGAAAGTTTTAGTATATAATTTGTTAAGGTTTAAACAAAGCAGGCGAAACGCGGAAATCTTGCTCGAGTTTTATTTAATTATAAAATTTTAATTTTGATTCTTTGCTACACCGAATTCATTAATTTCAAATGCTATATACATATTTAAATAAACAACAAAGTTTAAACTCAAAGCGATGCAGCGCTGCGATTTGTTCAGCCGATTTCCTGATGCAACATCCTGTTCAATTCATCTTTCCGGTGTTTGCTTTTCAATATTTTACTAGCTTCCTGTGCAAGCTTGCTTTACTCTATCCTGGGAAATTTATCGGCTATACAAGTGTATTTTCTATTTCATTGGTGTGAATATGGATCTTTAACTATCATTACATAGTATAAAACAAAGTCGCTTCCCATTGTCTGTCCGACCTTATGTATGCTTAGATCTTTAAAACTATAGAATTGATTTTGATGAAGTTTTTTAAATAGAGTGATGCTAGAGGAAGGCTTTATGTAATTTATGTTATAGACAAAGTGGGTGAAGCCGCAGGCGGATTGCTAGTAGATTTATAATATAAACGTCTTATATAATAGAAACAATATTATGTATGTCGGAGAATTTAAATAATTCTCCATAATTATTTATAATTAGGTAGATATGTGAAATAATATTAAATAATGACTCAGTGTGCACACCTTGCGCGGTCGATGGTAGTACCGAGACTATATCATCGAGCTACTGACTCAAGGAATATAAACCATAGCATGGCCCGTAACCCCATGCATTTCATATCAATTCAATATCGACATTATGTTGTACACCATAGAGTACATTGTAATAGGGAGGCATCGCCACGAAGGTATAGTAATTCTCTCACATGTATATTTTCCGGAAAAAATGAAAGTAACGGCATTATAGACAAACGTGACAATTAAAATTTTATTACCTACCTACACACTTTGGTTCATAAGTAGAAATTATATAAACATACGTCACGCGTACCACGTATTTTTTATTTATAGATACAAATGTCAAACCAATCAGACTTATTTGAGTCTTATACGAATTTGATTGTTGATCCTGCCACCTTTTATCATCCTTTATGTTGCAATTTGTGAATTACGTAGGTTTAAATGATTGTATTTGAAAGGAAAGTACTTTTATTTATTTCCTCAAATCTATATCTTATATATAAAATTCTCGTGTCACAATGTTAGTCTGCATACTCCTCCGAAACGGGTGGACCGATTCTCATGAAATTTTCTGTGCATATCGGGTAAGTCTGAGAATCGGCCAACATCTATTTTTCATATGTACCAACCACGGGCGAAGCCGGGGCGGACCGCTAGTATTATATAAAACTCAAAGGTGACTGATATAGTGATCTATCAACGCACAGCCCAAACCACTCGACGTATCGGGCTGAAATTTGGCATGCAGGTAGATGTCATAACGTAGGCCGCGTCCCCTAAGAAAGGATTTTAGAAAATTCATCCCCTAAAGGGGTAAAATAGGGGATGAAAGTTTATCGTTTCCACGCAGACGAAGCTGCGGGCAACAGCTAGTTGTAATATAAATGCCCACGACACTTGACCCAATTTTTACAGAAACACGATCACGCCTCGTGCAATGAAGCTTGTAAAGGACCAGAATGAGGCTTGACTCTTTAGAAAATATACCTATTAAAGCTGTAATCCAGAAATATGTGCATGTGGGCGTATGAAATATCGGGAAAACGATCAATTTTTCCAAGTAATTTAATCACGAGATCTCCGCTGTAGGTATTTGACTTTGTTATAATGTATGGCCAATGTAACTATATCCATATCTTGAGAAATATCCGGGAGTTATGAATGAAATACTGAAATAAATTTACAATGAATTTGAATTTACTGATACATAGTACTAAAATAATTGTATTAAATCCATTTTATACCACTTAGCTGTGCCCCGCGGTTTCACTCGCGTGGCCCCACTCCTGTTGGCCTAAGCGTGATGGCATATAGCCTAATAGCCTTTCTCAATATCTAACACCAAAAGAATTTTTCAAATCGAATCAGTAATTCCCGAGATTTGCGCGTTCAAACAAACAAAGAAACTTTTCAGCTTTATAATATTAGTATAGTTTCCGTTTAAATAATCACACATTTGTTGTCTTTATTTTGTACAAAAGCAAGTAACTTGATGAAGAAAACGTTTAGATTGTAAAAGAAAGAAAAACATTTATTTATTTACGGGTAATGGTCTCACGAGTCGGCTTGACCCAATTCCTTTTGAACGACGTGTGAAAGGACTACTTTTATGAACACAAGCTTACTAAGTTTCCAAGATTTTCAAGAAAACCTTGCAGATTCCCGGAAATCTATATATAAGTGAAGTCCCATGTCCCCAAGAGGGGTAAGGGGCAGATGCATTATTCATACATCTGTTTCACTGATCGATTTTATTTAGGGACAAGTAGGTGATCAGCCTTCTGTGTCCTGCCAGCCCGAGACATTTTTTTTCTTCGTCTCCACCGGGAATCGAACCCAGGACCCCTCGTTTCTACGCGCATGCGTCAACCACTGTACCGAGGAGGCGGTCTTGAAATCTATATATAGGAAGCTATTATAATTTAAAATAATTAAATAAATAAATATTATAGGACATTATTACACAAATCGACCTAGTCCCACAGTAAGCTCAATTAAGGCTTGTGTTGTGGGTACCTACTAGGCGACGATAAATATAATATTTAATAAATACATATATAGATAATAACACCCAGACCCAAGAACAAATAATTGAGTTCATCACACAAATATTTGCCCTGACCGGGGATCGAACCCGGGACCGTCGACTCAGTAGGCAGTTACTTTACCACTGCGCCAACCGCGTCGTCAATTCTCCCGGATATAATAGGAAAAATGCTTCCTGGCTATATTAGAAATACTGGGAAGTTTTAATTCCAGGAAACTTCAAGTTTAAGAACTTACGGGTCGTAAGGGACCAAAGAAACGTGCTTAAAACTTGGCACAAAAATATCATGTTGCAACAAGACTTTTTCATACAAAACCCGGAAAATATGCAGATTATTCGTGGTAGAGATTATATTTTACGGTTTTAAAAGCCGTTTTATGCTCCTCGTAATGCTTGTTACTGAATTAAATAATTGGATGATGTAGCTGTGAAGAAGCTATGATATGATAGGGCATATTTTAATTGCTTAGGACCTATTTTTAAGTTCAAAGATAATTTAAAAAATTTGATGACATTTCAGAAGATAAAAGTGATGAACTAGAAATGAACAGAGCCTCTAACAAGTCTCTAAGATATGAAAATATTACACTCTTACTAATCCCTACTAATAATATTATAAATGCGAAAGTAACTCTGTCTGTCTGTTACGCTTTCCCGCTTAAACCTCTCAACCGATTTTGATGAAATTTGGCACAGACAATCTTTAGACAGTGAGAAAGAACATAGGCTACCTTTTATCAAATCACCAAACTACCGGAAGCTAGGCTATATTTTATCCCGGAAAACATAAATATGTACCACGGGCGAACCCGGGGCGGACCGCTACTTCATATAATGACAGACATAATTCGTGATACGAACCTCAAAAACTAATTATCACCATTATAAGCTTTAATTTGAATACAAATGAAAATTGAAAATGAATATTATGATTTACAATAATTGAAACCACAATTCATACATTTAATTTAAAACATGACTAAGTTTGTCATTTCACTATAACATATTACAATGCTAATTCAATTATTTCAGTTTAATTACCTCGTTTTATTCTAAGTTCGTTTTATTCGAAAATCAGAGGCCAGAGGCAGTCCATTGTTCTAGAGAACATTATTGGGACCGCGTGGGTGGACAGAAATCAAATCTTTATGTAACAAACACAGAATAAAACCGCCCAAGTGCGAGTCAGACTCGCGCACGAAGGGTTCAGGGGCCTTAGACAAAGTAACAATTAAAAAACGATAACGAAGTTAGAAAAGGCAAAAATGTATGGGATTGACATACGCCGCGTTAGATCACGTGGTCTATCTAATGTCAATCCCATACATTTTTCCTTTTCTAACTTCGTTATCGTTTTTTAATTGTTACTTTGTCTACGGGCCCTGTACTATCTATAATAGAAAATCACAGTTTATTTTTAGTATTTCTTATTATAGCGGCAACGGGTATACCTACCTACATCATTTGTGAAAATTTCAGCTATCTAGCTATCACGGTTTATGAGACACAGCCTGGAGACAGACAGACAGCTGAGGCTTAGTAATAGGATCCCGTTTTACCCTTTGTGTACGGAACCCTAAAAATAGAGGTCCTGTATATTTAGGGTTTTATTCGACAAATTATTTGGGTATATACTTTAAATTGCCAATTTCTGACGTGACTTGATTGTATTTTTAGTTTATGAAATATGGTATTGTATTGAAAGCTTTTTATTGGATTGTAGCAGGCGTTTTGTTTTCAAGTAGGTATGTTTATTGAGTGTATATTTCGTTTTAATATCTGGAGCGGTTTGTTCTGATCGATTTTTTTACCAAAAGGTGCCACTACAATAGGTTAAAGTTCCAGAAAGAGGGAAGACTTTTCTATGTTTTTATGTAAGATTATGTCCGAAGTGTATTTTTAAGCTATTGCATAGCTTTTATGACTTTGAGCGCGGCGACCGAATGTTAAAATTCCGTAACGAAAAAACCTAACACCCCCCACTCCAACCGGCGCGGCACAGCGATGTGATGCTATGCAAAAGCTTTACCGCGGCAGGCCTCGAGTGCCACACGCAGGCAGAGTAAGGCGATCCTCACACTGCCCCGCATCACGCTGCATGTTGCATGTCGAAGCACCTACGCGCGTTCCTGCGGGAGTGCAGATCTGCATCTTCGTGCGGGTTTTTTGCGCACTCACGCGCGTAGGTGCGTTTGTAGATTCACGCACGGCGGCTCTCATTTATTCGCCGTTCTCTGTGGTGCAGGTGGTCGTACAATACTGAGCATCAAGACGCGCGGCACTGCGGGATTCGGTGTGCCATACCTTGCGTCTCGCCCCGCACCTACGCGCGGGGATGCATGTTTCTCCGCGTGTATGCGCGTGATCCGCATGTACGCGCGTGGTTGCATTTTCAGTGTGTTGGACTGTGCGTGTTTTCTATACAAACGGAGATACTTACAAGTAACGTTAAACACGCAGTCACGCAACATGCAGCGTGGTGCGTGACAGTGTGATAATCGCCTAATGCTTTATTTTAAAATTTAAAGTAACACCACTCGTTGGCTAGGTTTTGTTCTAAGTTCAAATATTTAGTTCTTTGAACTGCATATTTCTTGGATTTCATACTTTTATCTTATCTTCTAAATTTCTAGTAGACATTCAAAGAAACACAGATTGATATATACCTTTGAATTCAAAACTGCATTTTATCTTGTCTCGGTTTATTCCATAAAAGCCGTATTAAGCTTAAACTTTCCTGAAGCGATATTAAATTCAAGAAATATTAAATTAGTTTATTTCTAATAAGCATTTTATAAATAGATTGAAGGTTATTCTAGACGTCCTCTTGGAGATATTATCTCTTGTTCAAGTTGTGGAATATTTTAATTACTTAATTATTATGCGTTATATTTTTAGTTCTGTCGCTTAGAAGATTAAACATTTCTATGGATAAATATTATAAACTAGCTGTGCTGTGCGGTTTTACCCGCATTGCTCCGCTCCTGTTGGTGTTAGCGTGATAATATTATAGCCTTCCTCGATAAATGGGCTATCTAACACCGAAAGATTTTTTCAAATCGGTCCAGTAGTTCCCGAGATTAGCGCGTTCAAACAAATAAACAAACTCTTTAGCTTTATAATATTATATAGTATAGATTAAAGATTCGTTCCATGGGAATTATTACAAAGTATGGTTCTTTAATAGATTTGTTATTTTATACTGTGTCAAAAATATAAATTACTAGAGGTCCGCCCCGGCTTCACCCGTGGTACATATTTCGCAATAAAAGGTAGCCTATGTCCTTTCTCGGGTATCAAAATATCTCCATACCAAATTTCATGCAAATTGGTTCAGCAGTTTAGGCGTGATTGAGTAACAGACAGACAGAGTTACTTTCGCATTTATAATATTAGTATAGATGAGCATACATAATTTTGCGTTATTGTTATAAATTGTGATAATATTCTCATAAAGCTTTATTAGGTGCTAATTTACGTATTTAAACAAATAATAATTTTTATTTCATGGTATTCAGTATTAATTACAAAAGCACATGTTTTCGTTGTAATATACAGGGTGTCACACTATTGGTATACTAAGCGCGAAAGGACTTGTAGTTTTGCATGCACTGATCACGTAAAAAATACTTAAACAACAAAATTACATCAAAAAATGTTTGCTAATTTTTTCCTGAAAATCCATGTTTTCTTCTCTAGCTTCGCGCAGCCGGCATATACCGCTTCAGTAATGTGAGCATTTTGTCTATGAAAACATAATCTTAAACGATAGGTCACGTGCTCGTAGCAAGACTGGGCGGGTTGCTTGTTATAGGTGTACACATAGAGTTTTAAGAACTCATCTATTTGAAAAAAAAACTGCGTCTGGAATTTTATAAGTATTTTTTACGTGCTCAGCGTATGCAAAGCTATAACCTCCTTTGAGCTTAGTATACCAACAGTGGGACACCCTGTAGATAAAGGTAATATTATCTAATGTTATAAATAAAACAAGAAGATATCTATCCCTTCAAAAAAATACAGACAGATCGCGTAGTAGATGAATACCAAAAAGACAATAAACTTCAGGCTTATCAAAATTATATAATTAGGTTCGTGTAGGCGACTATTGAAACAACAAACTAATTGCCATTGTTTAAAGGTCAATAACCTAATGATATCTCAAAAGGGACTTTCCTTTAATGTTATTAATAAGAAATATGAAATCTATTGATTTCCCATTTTCTTAAATAAAATAAATAAATAAATATTATAGGACATTATTACACAAATCGACCTAGTCCCACAGTAAGCTCAATTAAGGCTTGTGTTGTGGGTACTAGGCGACGATAAATATAATATTTAATAAATACATATATAGATAACACCCAGACCCAAGAACAAATAATTGAGTTCATCACACAAATATTTGCCCTGACCGGGGATCGAACCCGGGACTGTCGGCTCAGTAGGCAGTTACTTTACCACTGCGCCAACCGCGTCGTCTTATTAGAATAGTATCTAGTTCTACATATTAAAATAAAAGACTTGTGTCACAATGTTTGTAATCTAACTTCTCTTACCTATAATCTTAATTATTTGAAAAAGATTCGGGCTGGTTTTCATAATTTGCTGATAATATCCTCTCTATTTAACACTTTTTATTTACAGGTTATTTTTATGATATGTCATAATAACTGACAGATAAACTAAACATTACCTGTCTTACCACAAAAAACTTTAAACAGGGCTTAACTTTAAGCGCGGATTCTCTTGTCGTATTTCTATTAAAGTGACAGATCATAGATCCCTGGTTTAAAGTTTGACTGGGTTTAAATTGTTTTCTGGTAATACACTAATACCATACGTATCCAGAAATAGTGAACCGGTCATGTAAGTACCGAATCTAGTAGATATGTATGTATAAGGAAACCTTTTAAACGCGGTCCGACTACTAATATCAGACCTTTATGAAAAGGTTATAAAATATCTATTTTTAGTACCTACAAGTTTGGTGTTATAGTTTTGTCGTTAAAGTTCGAAATAGTGAAATTGTGCGTGTAATATAGTTGAAGTTAGTTTTATCCTAAAATAGACAAAGCTTTCAATCATGACACGCAGTGTGAAAGTTTTTAGGGAAACTAAAAATAAATAATAATTAGAAACATAATAGCTATTTGCCGCGTTTGATTTGAGGCGAATTTACTTAGAAATTGGATAGTCTTATATATCAAAATGAATCGCAAAATGTGTTGGTAAGCGCATAACTCGAGAACGGCTGAACCGATTTCGATAATTCTTTTTTTATTATATTTTTTGAAGTACGAGGATGGTTTTTATGTAGAGAAAACGTAAATATGTACCACGGACGAAGCCGGGGCGGACCGCTAGTATTTAATAGATTTCGAATAAGTAACATTTATTATTTATTTTTAATCTGAAGTTTCGAAACTTATAACGGGTTATTTTTAGTTTACTTTTCATGTATAAATAAAATTCATTCAAATACTTTTTGCGGTTCAGGCGTAACATGGGCGTAACAAACAGATAGAGTTACATTTTAATAATAATATTATGTGGGTATCCCGGGTATGTGATCCCAGGATTCAGGTAAAGTATCTGGTTTCAATTAACACGACGAGAGTGTATATAATTTTAAATTTATATTTATTTTTACATCATTATTTTATCCATCCACTCATTAATTACACCAGGTCTAAAAACTAATTGGAGAAGGAAAACAAGTGATGAAACTGACGAATTCTTAGATTAAAAAAAAGCTGTGAAGAACTAAAAATTCTTTGATATCGTACTTTTAAAGAAGGCGGTATTACATCATACTACGACCAAAAGCGGAGCATCAATGAAAAATGTTGCAAAATAGGAAAAATATTACTTTTCGTAGAATAAATAATATCTTATATATAAAATTCTCGTGTCACAATGTTAGTCTGCATACTCCTCCGAAACGGGTGGACCGATTCTCATGAAATTTTCTGTGCATATCGGGTAAGTCTGAGAATCGGCCAACATCTATTTTTCATATGTACCACGAGCGAAGCCGGGGCGGACCGCTAGTCTATCTATAATAATACCGGATATCATTATCACTACCTATTGTTCCGGATGTTTGTGATAAAAAGGCAAAGGTTGGCTAGTTGCCAAAATGTCTTAAACCACCTGGTAGTATAGTATAATCTATATACAGGTAGAACTTTGTGGTTCAAGAGATTTATTTATAACTATACTAATATTATAAAGTCGAAGCGTTTGTTTGCTTGTACACGCTAATTTCAGGAAAAATTATTTCACTGTCAGTCCGTTTATCGAGGAATGCTATAGGTACGCTATATAAATATCATCAAGCTAAAACTAATAGGGGCACACCAATGCGGGCAAAACCTCGAGGCACAGCCAGTTAAAATCAATTTCGCTGAAGAATTATCTTAACAGCTAATAGTCAGTAGTTCAGTAATTAGCAGTATGCATAATTGTATCTATTGAATAAAATTTTATTACTGAAAAAAAAAGTTGACTTTGTCGAGAAAATAAAATTTTGAAACGGGCTAAATTGTGTTGGTTTAATTCTCTAGTAATTTTGATAATTTACACAAAAAAGGCTCTCATCTGATAACGTAATGTTAATATATTTGTAAGTTTTTACCACAATAAGTGAAATATAAAAACATGTATTACTTAATTAAAAAGGATTTAACTTCTTTAATATTATATTCTTCAAGCTACCAAGAATTGTTTCAGTTAACTGTTTGCTTATTTTAGCTTAGATTAGCTACACGTGCCCTGCGTCTTTATATGTTTACTAAATTTATCATTCTTATCTGTTTATATCGATGTATTTTTCCTTATGAGGTACTTACTGAGGACATTACTTTTACAAATTTATATCGTTTAGAAATCATTCTTATTTACAGTAAATAAAGAATTATTCTTACAGATGAAAAAGATTTTTTTTCACAAATAACTGGACCGATTTAAAATACCCTTGGATTGATAACAAGTATCTACTTGTTGTTGTATTAATTATATCTATAAATACAAGTAGATAATCATTAAAAAACACTATTGTGTGAAAAATTGTAAACTTCGCTCAAAAAAAAAAGAACAAGTTGAATTTTGTCTAATTTATATCAATTTAGAATTTAGATATTTAAACTGTGTTTTTCCACAATTTATATGAAATACCCGACACCTCTTAAATCCAAAAACAAATAAAAAACCCAAAGCATTAAAAAGGTTATTCACATATTCGTAACAAAATCGGTCAGCGGAAACAGATGTGAAATTCAATATTACAATAATTATAGGGATACCAAACATCTTGTGTTCAATATTCACAAAGGGTTTTTATAACATTATCTTCTGTTATATTATGTAAGCCTAATTACACTAGAAATTAAAGGCGTGGATAAAAACGATCTATTCAGTATAACCTCGATCGCGTTTTCTTTCTTTTTCCAGTGACAATAGAATGAAATATTGTTAAACCTATATAAATTTATATTTATAAAGCATTTGAATGCCATAAAACCAAAAATATAAATTCAATATTGTTAAACCTGTTTGTTTATTATAACTAGCGGTCCGCCCCGGCTTCGCTCGTGGTACATATATCGCAATAAAAGGTAGCCTATGTTCTATCTCAAGGTCTAAAGATTGTCTGTGATTTCATCAAAATCGGTTGAGAGGCAAAGCGTAACAGACATACAGACATAGTTACTTTCAAAGTCATTTACGACTTGCTGACAAAGTCACTATAAGAGCGTATACGCACTATGCGGGTAGCCGCATTGCGGGTAGCCGTCCGGCTGACCGCAATCACAATTATGTACGTAATATTCATTTCTATGCGCACTGCGATGCGGCTACCGCAGACCGCACAGTGCGCATAGAAATGAATATGACATACATAATTGTGATTGCGGTCAGCCGGACGGCTACCCGCAATGCGGCTACCCGCATAGTGCGTCTACGCTCTTACAGCCTATATCGCTTTGATGTATATTTTCATACACACCACAATATGCCTTTTTATCTGATAAAATAACCACTTAGAAGTTGCGAAACTTTTCTATAAATAATAAATAATAAATTTTCCTTTGATAAATGCCTATACTATTAATAGAATTACCTCTAACCTTTACCAGAAATTATTAATGTATTGTTCCGGTATTTTGGAGATAATAGCCAAATAGCTGGCTATTGGCCAATGATATTCGAGGCATTCTATCGATTATAGGATGACTTTAGGGTAAGGTTTTCGGAGGCTTGCGGTTCCGTATAATTGTTTTTAGTGCATTATTTGTTTAAAATTGAGTGATTGATTGAATTGTATCCTTTATACCGTTTAGAAATCAAGGTATTTATTAACATTGATTTTATATTAAGACTAGCTTTCCGCCCGCGGCTTCGCCCGCGTTCTCAAAGAAAAGCCCGCATAGTTCCCGTTCCCGTGGGATTTCCGGGATAAAACCTATCCTATGTGTTTATCCAAGTTACCCTCTATATGTGTGCTAAATTTCATGCAAATACATCCAGGAAATAAAAAGTTTCATACAAACTTCTATCCCCTATTTTACCCCTTTAGGGGATGAATTTTTTAAAATCCTTTCTTAGGGGACGCCTACGTTATGACATCTACCTGCATGCCAAATTTCAGCCCGATACGTCCAGCGGTTTGGGCTGTGCGTTGATAGATCACTATATCAGTCACCTTTGAGTTTTATATATATAGACTAGCGGTCCGCCCCGGCTTCGCCCGTGGTACATATGAAAAATAGATGTTGGCCGATTCTCAGACTTACCCGATATGCACAGAAAATTTCATGAGAATCGGTCCACCCGTTTCGGAGGAGTATGCAGACTAACATTGTGACACGAGAATTTTATATATAAGAGATACAGATAAAATATATATATTGTACTAGAACTAGATGTAAAAAACAATAATTTGGAGAAGGTATTTACGACTTAAATAATTTTTACATATTTTTACTTTTCAGAATTTCTTTTTTAAATTAATACGACTTTAATATTGAGCTGTTCCCCACGGTTTCACCCGCATTGCTCCGCTCCTGTTGGTTTTAGCGTGATGATATATTATAGCCTATAGCCTTCCTCGATAAATGGGCTATCTAACACCGAAAGAATTTTTCAAATGGGACCAGTAATTCCCGAGATTAGCGCGTTCAAACAAACAAACTCTTGAGCTTTATAATATTAGTATAGATTTTAATTAATAAACATAATTAATAAAAGAAATAAATGAATAGAAATCAAATAATTCAACAGAATCAAACGATTCTAAAAATAATTGTACCCTTAAGTGTACACGTTCGATATTCCCACAACCCTTAACAGAAAACCAACCTCAAACAAGGAAGTATTCGAAAATCCCGCAAAACAATGTATCATACGGAGATATAGACAATTCATTTTCATGTAATTCGGTTGAGCCGCATTATATCTCGTTGAGGCGGGTTGGCATCTTATTTCGTTCAGCACAGGGATGGAGTGGAGTGGCTTTTTAATTGATTTTTTTGTATAAGTATTTGATATGTGTTATAATTAATAATGTAATAATGGTAGTAATAATAGGAAGGATAGGATATATTATAATCAACTAGCGGTCCGCCCCGGCTTCGCCCGTGGTACATATTTCACAATAAAAGGTAGCCTATGTCCTTTCTCGGGTATCAAAATATCTCCATACCAAATTTCATGCAAATTGGTTCAGTAGTTTAGGCGTGATTGAGTAACAGACAGACAGACAGAGTTACTTTCGCATTTATAATATTAGTATGGATGTAATACTTTAGACAATATTATTGTTGACGTACGAAATAATAAAGTAGTTTCCATACATAAAAAAAAAATAATATAAACCAGAATATTCACATAAGTCTTTCTCGTTTTTGTCATGTAAAATTTTCACATTCCCATTAATACAGGATTTTTCACTCTATGTACCTACTGCTTAGAAAAAATATTGCATTAAGGATATATCGAAAATAACTTTGTTGTTTAAATGTTGATGCATAAACAATACGCTTATAAAGTAATCTATACTAATATTATAAAGAGGAAAAGTTTGTAAGTATGTATGTAAGTATGTATGTATGTATGGTTTTCACGCAAAAACTACTGGACCGATTTCAAAAATTCTTTCACCATTAGAAAGCTGCATCTTTACTGAGCAACATAGGATATATTGCATTTTCAAAAAAATTAGAGATCCTTACCAAAAATGCAATAATGTAACCCAAGGTGTAAAAAAATCGTCAATAAAACTTCTGTCATCGCGTGCGCTGCGGAATCTATTGAAGATAGAACAAAAAAATGTTTTACGGTATTATAGAATGGATCAATATCTACAAGAAAGTCCGCGATACCATATGTCCATCTTCAGTAGTTATGTTACTACAACAACTTTTTTACGTTTTCAAAGTAAATAAAAGTGCCGACAGTAATCAAACCATGTTATCCATACACATATATTAATCCTTATCCCATTAAATGATGTTTTATTATAGACTGTTTCAATACCAGCAAAATACTTTTTAAATGAAAAGAATTGGATATTCCATTCAAAAGATATAACGAATTTACTGTCAATCTACAGAAAATAGTAGGTATACTGTTCGAGCAGGCCGTAGTGCGGGGGTCACGGAGGAATTCTACCAATATGCGTCTTGACGGAACACAGTGGGGTTTTGGTCGGTAGGAATCCGACATAACCCACGGCCCCACGGGACGGGGTAAGGGTGATTTTCATGTGATTAAAAATTAAACCTATAGTCCGACCTATATAGTAGACTTTTCTATCTATGCGGGTGAAACCGCAGGGCATTGCTAGTCTTATATATAAAAATGAATCGCAAAATGTGTTGGTAAGCGCATAACTCGAGAACGGCTGAACCGATTTCGATAATTCTTTTTTTATTATATTCCTTGAAGTACGAGGATGGTTCTTATGTAGAGAAAACGTAAACATGTACCACGGGCGAAGCCGGGGCGGACCGCTAGTAAGTAATAATATTCTTTTCTTCTGAAAATTTATTTTGAGTATGAACATTTTAATAAAAATACAATTTATTTCAAGTCCGGCCCTGTGTTGTTCCAAGACAGATAGTTTCAACGTCTACAAGATGAATAGAATCTGACGCCCCCGAGTTTATTAGTTTAGTGTATCCTTCGCAATGTTATAAGCGTAATTTTATTTCAAAAGGGGAGAAAATAAATGGATATTGCACCTGTTAGAGCGTAATTTTTTAACCGACTTAAATAAAATGTGTTGCATATTCAAAGTACGTAAGTTCTTTTATGTTTTGAATTTGAATATCTTAAAATAGTAAGTACATTGGTAGTAAGCAATTTTCAATGCATTTTTTGATATGTTGTTTTTTATGAATTTTCCCGCAGCGTTATATTTTTCCAAGATCAAAATATACAAAAATTTAGGTTGTAAAATGATAAATCAGAATTTATATGGGTCACACGAATTTCATAATCCATACTAATATTATAAATGCGAAAGTAACTCTGTCTGTCTGTCTGTTACTCAATCACGCCTTAACTACTGAACCAATTTGCATGAAATTTGGTATGGAGATATTTTGATACCCGAGAAAGGACATAGGATAGGTTTTATCCCGGAAATCCTACGGGAACGGGTTTTTCTTTGAAAACGCGGGCGAAGCCGGGGCGGACCGCTAGTTAATGAATATGTATAGTTTTTAATTAAAATTCATCGACTTCTTATCCCCTGTAACCACCGCCCCTCCGCCTAAACTACGCCTAATTTTGAAATGGCTACAAATAATTTAGTTTATATCTCTTTACGCTTGAAAGTCAGTCCAAGTAATGTGCAACAACTATCCTCAAAGCTTATTAAGTGCAAACATTAAAGTCAATTTAGGCAAACTTAACGAGTCCGACAGATGGCAGTAACGCGCCAGCACTAATTGCTCTTTCAATTAACCAACTTTTATTATAGCTTCATTCTTATTTAGTTATTTTTGGTAAAACAGTCATCAATTTGAAATCAGTTCAATATATTACGAGTTCATTAAAGATACATTCCGCCAAAAAAGAAGAAGAAATATCTTAATCTTAATCTTAATCTTAATACTATTATAAAGGCGAAAGTTTGTATGGATGTATGGATGTATGGATGTTTGTTACTCTTTCACGTAAAAACTACTGAACCGATTACAATGAAATTTAGCACACATATAGAGGGTAACTTGGATTAACACATAGGATAGGTTTTATCCCGGAAATCCCACGGGAACGGGAACTATGCGGGTTTTCCTTTGAAAACGCGGGCGAAGCCGCGGGCGGAAATCTAGTACTATTATAAAGGCGAAAGTTTGTATGGATGTATAGATGTATGGATGTATGGATGTATGGATGTTTGTTACTCTTTCACGTAAAAACTACTGAACCGATTACAATGAAATTTAGCACACATATAGAGGGTAACTTGGATTAACACATAGGATAGGTTTTATCCCGGAAATCCCACGGGCACGGGAACTATGCGGGTTTTCCTTTGAAAATGCGGGCGAAGCCGCGGGCGGAAATCTAGTATAAAATAAAACTCAAAAAAAGTCGGTAATAATCAAACTGGATATTTTGTCTCCCTGTTTTGATTGTCTCCCATTTTCATGTTCTGTCATCAGACCGTCTCGATGGTTCTGTATCATTATATTGTTACTTGGTCTATTATACTGCAAGATGTTATAAAATATTTCATAGTTTCGTATTTTAAATACAATAATCTCTTATCAAAGCACAACCAAAGTTAATATCACAATTTATTCAAAAATTCGATAGAATCGAATTTGCGTTTATTTTATGTTTTCTTTACGTATTGATTTTTAATTTTATTACTTTTAGAAAGATTGACGCGCTTCAACCGGACTTTTTAATGATAATAAGAACCACCATAATTTTTAAATAAACACGAATTATATGCAACTAAGTAACGAATTATACTTTAAACTGAACGTATAGTAAAATCTATATATTAAACACTTGACCGTAATTTGAAGCTTACTTATTGAGAAGGTACCTAGCTTTTTCCGCCTATTTTCCCTCTCTTTCTCGTTGTATATATGCTATCTCTCTCGCACACGGCACACCTCCCACCAGGTGGCGCGGCCGGCGCACGATAATGTGCAGGCGCTTGATCTTCTTCATTGGCGTCTAGCTTCCGCCGCGAGAAGGTTGTCTACAAGACTACAACCTTGGTGCTATTAAGTATTAAGTATTGCTTAAAGCAAGTGCTAAAAGTGTTAAAAAGTGTATCCCGTCGGATCGGTACAGTGAGTTATTTTTACATCTATTCTAATAATATTTTACTTAAAAATGAGTAAAAATCTTTAAAGTCAACGGTATAATCGTTGGACTTTATTTAAAATGCTGAGGTTTTTAATGAATCCTTCAGCAATAGTTTATTTTTCAATATGCTTAAATACTTAATAGCATGAATAAAGATATTTAAAATTAACGATACAACCGTTACATTTTACTTGAAATAGTAACTTTTCTTTTGAAATATTTCATTATGCAATATGTACTAATTAATATTTGAATTTTTAATACTGTGAGTAAAGCTATTTTAACGGTGTTACCGTTCGGCTTTACTCGAATCGTTAATATTACTTTTGTGATTATTTGATATGATATATCAAATACCCTCTCTTGTATATAGATATTTTTAATATTTTATTTCATTTTTAATAATGTGTTTTTATTACAAGGGTACAAGTGAATTTTTCGTGGAAAAATTACAATTAATACTTAGTATGGATATGAGCCAACTCAAAGCTTTACAGGCATACAATCCATTGCTACGACTTTATTACATTGTCGTTATCGCTAGGAACGGTTCGGAATTCCTATCATAGTTTATTACTAAAAATTATCGAACGAGATGAGTCAGCTCCAAGAAGTCACGACATGTCAGAACACGTTGTGATATTATTTTATAAATCGTACGGGAGTTACCGCTCAACTGAATAATGATGGAATTCGCTCATGTATAGTAGATACGTACCATGAATGTTCCACACATTCAAAACTATCCGTAGTCTATACGTGTCCTTTTATGAGTATTATTCTGATCCGTTTTTATGTGAAAATAGACATATTACACACGGCTAATTTGATTGAAAATTACGTTTCCTATGTTCAAATGATGCAACTTTTTTGTTAAAACGAGTAAGTACCAAAAATTTTACAATTAAATTCTTTGGTTTACTGAACTTGTGCTGAAAGGGTTATCGTATAATAATTATCGAGATATCTTAATATAATTAATTAGATTTAGATACACTTATTTCAAAGGATTTACAATTCACTTCTAACGTTTTAGAATAATATTATAAACTTGTACACCTTGACAAAAAGTAAAAAATTGCGGGTGAGTGGAGATTATTTTGTGCAATTAAATATTATAACGTCCTACGACGGTATGGTTGCGTTCGTAAGGAATGTTAACGGATATAAAGCAACTAAATGTTACATCGATTGCATGAACAAAAATAAATATGAATCGAAGTTCATTTTAAAATTTAGTGAATTGATTTGAATTATGAATTTATTAAATGTCGCTAACATTGGAAAATAAGTTAAAGGACCTTGTTAATTGCTATATTATTTAAATGATTATTTACTGCTATTTTTATATTAGCACTAAGGTGTATTCTTGCTCGAAGCAGAATACATAAATGTGGCCACTACTCCTCGCAGGGGTTAGCCAGGTCAAATTCACCCTCGCAGGGTGTCTCTTAAGCATTTTTTGGCAGGCCCTACTTATTTCTAGTTACAAACATCCCTCGCGCAGCTGTCGCTCGCAGGGAAATGGTGCAAATATATATCGGCCCTCGCGGGGCTTTGATTACAATCGTCCCTCACGGAAAAGATGGTGCGAATATATATCAGCCCTCGCGGGGCTTTGATTACAACCGTCCCTCATGGAGAAATGGTGCAAATATATATCAGCCCTCGCGGGGCTTTGATTACAACAGTACCTCACGGAGACATGGTGCAAATATATATCAGCCTTCGCGGGGCTTTGATAACAACCGTCCCCACGGGGAAATGGTGCAAATATATATCAGCCCTCGCGGGGCTTTAATGGCGATTGGTGCAAATATACAAAGGATTGATCATTAAAATGATCATAGATATTTGCTTTTGTCAACGAGGACCCACGAAAGAAGTTTTGGATATGACCGTATCGGATCTTCACTCTTCTAAGGTAGGTAGAAAAAGGTTTTGAAATCTACTTCACAGTGGGCAGTATAGTAAATGACCTAATAAAATACAATAAAGGTTAGATACGTCAAATAATGGGCGCATGAAATTGATACTTCGTATCCTAAAAGTTTACGCTTCAGGAATCAGGAAACCACCATTGGTTTACCAATTATGGAAATTGGAATTGAACAAATTGTATTTACCAATGCAAAGCCTAATCACAACAAAGGAAGGCGAGTCGGATCAAATATCATCTCGCAGATGATTTGTGGCGGTGGTTTCGAGGATTGTCACCAAGCGTTGTGTCAACGGTATGTTTGGTATCGTAATTAAATGGCACTAGCCGACCAATTTTCATATACAAACATCGGAAGAGATTTTTTAATCGCAAAGCGATTGAATGTAACAAATGACGATTGATTACGTATAGTTGACCTCTCATAGGCCTATTTTAGTTGCCCGGTCTTGTAGGCAATTTATTTGACTCGTTTTTCAACCCATTTGACCTCATTATTGCACCCATGAGATTTTTCTTCGGGGCTCAAACAATAAATCGCTGAGGGATTAGGATAATCGTTTGTTAGACAAGTTTTTTGTCATCCCACCAGGATTATTATATTGTATAATAAAGTTATATACAACTATTAACGTAAAACGTTTAAGTACTCAACGAATGCTGAGAATACTGACTGTTGAGTTACATAGGATAGAGGATAAATAACGGAAAGTCAATCTTTCCAAACAAAAGCCTCTTATTATTAGATATTACTTGGAACCCCTACCCTTAACGAGAAAGCTCTGCCAAATGACTTCTCATTTCTTTGCTTTGAGGGGGGGGGGGGCAATAAATGAAATGTACAGGCTATACGGCTTTTAAAATATAAGTCTGGTAATCGAACTAAACTTTGCTGGTTTAGTTCTTGCTATATCGCTATCCGTGCCTGCTTCTCGTGTTTACGGGTGAATTAAGTTTATCAATAGTCATAAATGCAATGCTATTCAGAGGATATACTGCATTTAAAACATGACAAAGTCTGGTAAGCGAACTAAACTTTGCTAGTTTAGTTCTTGCTATATCGCTGTCCGTGGCTGCCTCGCGTGTTTACGGATGAATAAAGTAATGTCCTGTCTTCGCATCCACAGCTAACTGTCCTATACTGTCATAATCTTAACACAGATTCATTCGACATAGCTCCCCACGAGCTCAGTTCTTCATTTTTGCACTCGCACAACTGTGGACAACACAAGAGCAATGCCTCCATTGGTAGCAGTCACAATCAAGGGATAACTAACCTTAGGCTAGCCATATTACGGATGTTGGAACAACCGACTATATTCAGGGCAATTTTCTTTGTTCAGTGTAACGTTTAGACTGTCGTAGCATTCCTACGGAACAAAGATGGGATCAGATCTGCATCCTTAATGCAGTTAATCGAAAGGAGATACTTTCAGACGACGATAGTATTCAAAACCCACCATATTCCTTAACATAATAATGCATAGTTAAGCTTATAATCTCTCTTGCCATTATGTCAGTTAGAGACCTGAACGACGCGATAGAGTACCGCTATTTCAGTAGTAGTAACACCTAGAAGGGTGAAGGTATTTTGGAAAGCGGAACTGAAGGCCCGGTCAGCAGCATCAGCCACCTAATAGACAGTGTTCAGTGCTGCACCACTATAATCTGCAAAATGACTCTGACGGTATGAAAATGTGGAGTACATTTTCAAAATATCAAATGATATAGTTGGAATAAAAATCCTATTTGCCTCCGTCTATCCAAAAGACATACGGAGTAGCTAGTAGCAGTTGGTTGAATTAGAATAAAGTAACTATAGTTAAAATCCTTTGTTACTGACTGGATAAATTTGGCTCTTTTCCTATCTGACGTTCATATAGCTGTTGACTGCCTAGTGTTGTGCACAAACACTATTATTATAAACTAGCGGTCCGCCCCGGCTTCGCTCGTGGTACTTACGTTTTCTCTACATAAAAACCATCCTCGTACTTCAAGGAATATAAAAAGAATTATCGAAATCGGTTCAGCCGTTCTCGAGTTATGCGCTTACCAACACATTTTGCGATTCATTTTTATATAAGTATAAGAATAAGAAGATAAGTCACGTTATGTAGTCCCGAGGCTTTCGGTATATAAGTTCTGATGTAAATCATAATTATATCTTAAAACCGAATTGATTAAAAGTAACGTACTTGGCTGTAGTAATTGCAGTTTTGGGACACAGATAAGCTCCTTATCATTTTAGTCTCTTAAGTTCAGTATATTTGTTTCCAGTACAGAGTTTATGACCTATCAGTTTTAAATAAATAATTCATGCATTGTACTGAAAGTACTAGCCATGTTTAGATTATGATTGGTGGCGTTGGCTCTAAACATTAATAGATACCGCACGGTTTGGTTGGATGTTAAAAATCTGTATTATAATTAAAACCGTTTACCTGTTTTGATATTTTATTGCCTTATTCAAGGGGTGACCTTTTAAATTTATTTCTGACCCCAAAAGTAAGGACCAAGTTCTCTTCTTGTCCGCTTGTAGCAGGTTGGGTTAAAACTGTGTGAGTTGAGACAGGTGGTAATTCTATGTTAAGATGATTCAATTGTGCTTCTACAGAGTTCTAATTGAATAAATAAAGGTTTGAGTTTGAGGTATTTTTGCCTCGTCGGGATCAGCTGTTGCTTCATTTTGTAAGTAACATCTAAATGCGTAATTGAAAGTCGTTACTGGCGCTTTCGCAGATTTACGCTAAAGATAGTGAAAATTGTAGTAACTTTAACTTTTCAAGCCCAAAAGGTTAACTAAGGTACGCTTGAACCAATCTCATAAGTTCTAATACTTTTAATCATTATGATTAACTTTTTGGTTCTTATTTGATTAACTTTTCATCTGGGATTGTTAATATAAATAATATAAAAATTTGTGTGATTTATTGGTATACTATCTGCACACCTTACTCTTTCAAATAAAGAAATAAGTAATTACTTATGTACCTATTCAAATTCACATTGGCGTCCATATATTGTACACCAGGTGGGTAACAAACAGGTCTCAATAAGTAAGCTTCAAATTACGGTCAAGTGTTTAACCCTTAAATTGATTTCGTCCGTTTTAAAGGACATAGTATTTACACACATGCTGGCGCTGTTATAGCAGACCTAAGCTTTGCTAATCGGTATATTGGGAAGGTACTAGCTATGTCCTTCGCGTACATGCAGGTTTTTTTACCAAAGCGAAGTACAGTCGCGAATGGTGACCATTTGAAAATTGCAAAAAACGGATCTCTTGACTCTCCTGATAAAATTGATAATAACTGTAAGTGTTTTGGCTATTTTGCTTATAATGTTATATTATTAGTTAGAATACGATTGTAAGTATAGTATTTTGACATAATTTTTACATATTTTACAATATTTGGTATACAAATCTTAGTTTATATACGGTGTCCCATAAAACGGACGTTGACAACTTGGAGTATTTACTAGGGTATACTTCACATGTCCTATGTAACGGACGTTGCCAATAAGGCCCTCCATTTTCAACGTCATCATTTTGATATATTTTTCTCTATTTTTAATATGTTTTAGAGGAGCATGACTTGACAATCAATAAAAAATTCCCTCCCTACCTCTGGCGGAAGCTGAAGAGTCTGGCGTTGAGTTGAGATGACGATTTTGAAGGAAATTTAGACCAACGGGAGTGATTTCACTATGATAACAGTGTCAATCATTTACCCCCAGCACCATACCTTCGGAATTATACGACCTATTGATTTGAGACACATTGAAGACCCAAAAAGTCAGAATTTTTACCATCAACAAAATATTATTGCTGCAGAATTACAGCCATTACATGCGGTGCGAGATGAATCTTCCCTACTTCTCAGTAGTTCTTCAGCCACAGCATGATGTTACTTACCAGAAATACCACCCAATGTTGAAAAATTAAAATAATAATACCTTACAAATTAAAAAACTGGCAGAAAATGGATATAATATATGCCAAAGAATTAAAAAAAAAACGATTTAAATTTCCTGTTTGTTTTGGTACTTCAGGCATGGTATACGACTTCTTTGCATACGATGAAGCAAACACATTTCAATCTGTACAATATAAGGAATGGGAAGAGGACTTTCTTGGTGTATTAGATAAGTTCTCAGGCTATGTAATACTATTTCTATTCCAATTCTTAGCATATTCTTAGGCTGTGATTTTTGGTAGTGTTGTTTTTTAAAATCCATTATTTTTAACGACATCGTTAAAGTTTTAACCAACATTTTAAGACAGATGTTTGAAAAGCTTATTCTAAATCGTCCATAATTATAATTTGATAATAATTTTGAATTACAGAGTTGAAAATGTGCATTGTATTCATGTACCACGGTTGCAGGAATAATGTGCAATGTCCGTTATACGTGACGGTTCAAACATGTACATATAATTGGCAGTGTCCGTTTTATGTGACATAGTGAAAACAATAGAAAAAATTAAAATTTTTAATTTTTTTTTTCATTTTCCTCTTTTCTATCCTAATTCCAACACATCCTCCAAATTTGGACATTATAAACACAAGTTATCTAGGGGTGACAATTTAAGGGTTAATAGCTGTGTTTTACCTGAAAATAAAACACATATTAAATACTTACCTATATTTGAAGCTTACACTTAACGTCCACCTGTTGAGGATTTCGACTCAATGAAGAAGATCAAGCGCCTGCACATTATCGTGCGCCGGCCGCGCCACCTGGTGGGAGGTGTGCCGTGTGCGAGAGAGATAGCATATATACAACGAGAAAGAGAGGGAAAATAGGCGGAAAAAGCTAGGTACCTTCTCAATAAGTAAGCTTCAAATATAGGTAAGTATTTAATATGTGTTTTATTTTCAGGTAAAACACAGCTATTATATACTAGTGGTCCGCCCCGGCTTCGCCCGTGGTACCTACATGTTTAAACTATCCTATCTTTCAAGTTGGATCGAAATGCACATGTGTGCGAATTTTATTATAATCGGTTATGTGGTTTAGGAGTCCATTGAGGACAAACATTGTGACACGAGATTTATATATATTAAGATATTCCATTTTAGCAAGCTAGGGTTACGATTTGAGCACTAGAGCGTTAACACTTGACTACGTTGGATGCAATCTGCCCAACCCTTGTTATACAGAGTGCTCTCTGTTGTTTTACGCTCTGTTAGCTACACCCTGTATATTTTTAGAATGTGTATTGAACCTTGTCTGAAATATTCAGTAAATCGTTTTTTGCATAATTAAATACAACATTGAATTGGATGGATTATCCTCTTTAACCAGAGTTTGATTTATTGTAGGTTGTCTGATAGAAATCACTGTACGTGTACGCAATAATTTTTCCTGTATTTCAAGAGTTCTTTGCAAACTTTGTGTACATAATATCAAACGAGTAAATAATTAAAACGACTGGATTTTGCATAAATATATAAAGTTATCTAAATGAATCCATACTAATATTATAAATGCGAAAGTAACTCTGTCTGTCTGTCTGTTACTCAATCACGCCTAAACTACTGAACCAATTTGCATGAAATTTGGTATGGAGATATTTTGATACCCGAGAAAGGACATAGGCTAACTTTTATTGCGAAATAATATGTACCACGGGCGAAGCCGGGGCGGACCTCTAGTTACCTATAAAACTTGCATAAAGTCTGGTCAGTTTATTAAAGTTAAAGTAGGTTATTCAAGTTTAAATTTAAAGTTTATCATAAAAATGTCAGTTCTATGTGGAATATAAAATTTACAAGAAGTCATATTATTATAGATTTACTAAAAAGATGTTTGTATTTCAGAGTATGCGGTACGCGTGCACCCGCGTGACTAAACTAGTCAACAATAATTGGATTTCAACTAGCAACTCGCTATCTCTCCACAGATTAAACACAAAGGCTTTGATTAAAAATTAATGAACGTCAGAACGTAATTCATTTAGATGATAAATTGTCCAGTTTATGGCAAAAAATACTAAAAGTAAGTCTACAGATACATATAATGTCCTAAATCGTAACTTTACTTGTAGACTAGAGTAGATAATTTTTGAAACAAAAAAAAATCGCAGTCGGATGAAACCCATTAGAAAAGGAGGGGAATATGATGAAAATTAAAGGAAAAATAAATTACGGTCAATCCGAGTTCGGGAAAAGGGAGGGGGGAGCTTTTAAGAGAAAAAAATGGTTTCTCTTGATTTCCGACAAAACTACAAGTCCTACGGAAAAAAGTTCAATGGCAAAGTTGTAGATAATAAAAAGATCTACAACTTTTGTATTGACAATTTTTTCACATAACCTCAAAATTTAGGTGAAAAATTCAAAAAACCAAGTTTTTGGTTTTTTATTTTTATCTACTTCAAAATTTATTTTTTTTCTACGAAATTTGGTGGAAACTTGCTTTATTATGTCCCAAATATACTGTAATTTATTTGACTGAAAATATTTATTTTTTCGCCTTATTTTGAATTAATACCAAAAAAACAACCTAATTTTCAATCGAAAAGTCACCCGTCAAAATATCAGCTTTTTTCAAAAACTTGGGGAGCCTTTTATTCATTGAAATCTCTACTTTCATATGGTGTAAAAGAAATAAACATTACCATAGTAAATGTTCTCAGAAAATGCATACAAACAGTGTGAAAATGAGCTTTTACTAAATCAGGCACACTTCTCAAACTACCTGAAATGTTTTTATCGACATCATTTTGCTTTTGAATATGCTGTAAAATATTATACTTAGAACAGATAATTTTTTTTCTTTTGAAATATTACCGAAAAGCCGATACAAGAGAAGATATAGAGTTCGAGAAGTGTGCCTGATTTAGTAAAAGCTAATTATGACACTGTTTGTAAGCATTTCCTGAGAACATTTACTATGGTAAGGTTTATTTTTATTACACCATATAAAAGTAGAGATTTTGATGAATAAAAGGCTCCTAAAGTTTTTGAAAAAAACTGATATTTTGACGGGTGACTTTTCGATTGAAAATTAGGTTGTTTTTTTGGTATTAATTCAAAATAAGGCGAAAAAATAAATATTTTCAATCAAATAAATTACAGTGTATTTGGGACATAATAAAGCAAGTTTCTACCAAATGTCGTAGAAAAAAAATAAATTTTGAAGTAGTTAAAAATAAAAAACCAAAAACTTGGTTTTTTTAATTTTTCACCTAAATTTTGAGGTTATGTGAAAAAATTGTCAATACAAAAGTTGTAGATTTTTTTATTACCTACAACTTTGCCATTGAACTTTTTTCCGTAGGACTTGTAGTTTTGTCGGAAATCGAGAGAAACCATTTTTTTCTCTTAAAAGCTCCCCCCTCCCACTTCCCGAACTCGGATTGACCGTAATTTATTTTTCCTTTAATTTTCATCATATTCCCCTCCTTTTCTAATGGGTTTCATCCGACTGCGATTTTTTTGCACTTTTTATTATTTTTAAAGGGATCTACCCCAGTGTATTGCGTTTTTTTTGGTTTTAAAATTACAATATTGTCTTCTGATCTCAAAATTTAGAAATATTGCTCTACTTCAAACCTTAGAGATTCCAGATCAGTAAGTATTAATCATTAAAGTATTTATCTTAATTGTCCGTATTTATGCAAAATGGAACCACTCGACAAATTTCGTTTTTTACTTTTATTGAAGAATACTCATTCAAAAGTGGTCTAAATTCTTATACAAACAAGAACCACATGATTTTTACGTTGGAAACAAGGTATACTAAAAGCAGAAAGGAACCACCAGCAACAACGAATAATACCATATTAAGCAAAACCGAACCACAGCATCACGGGACTGCTTTGTTCAAACAAATAAACGATATTACTATCATGTCATTTTATACAAAACAGATCCACACCTACTTGGTACCATTATACATTACACATATTTCTATTAATAACAATTATTTTTAATACACAAAATGGAACCAGGTTTCTGTGGTATGGTTATGCGTAAAATAAATACATAATTTAATTGTAATTTTTTATTGCAAAATAAAACCACAAGCATTCGGTTCTATTATGCATAAATAAATATTGTAAAACATTCTGAAACCCATCATCGCTATATGGAACCAAATGGCTTGACTTGTTACAATGCTTCTCATCTTTAAACAACGTATTTCATTACTTAAGTGCAAAACTCCAATTTTTTAAGTAAAACGTCGAACATCTGTCAATATAGGTGACATTCAGCGAAGTAGTTCGAATACGTGACGGTGTTTTTTTCCTCCGCGAAGTAAGTTCTATTGTTTTTGTTATTTACCTTTAAAATTAAATGTGAAAATGTTTAGTAATAAATAAATAAGCAAGCAATTGGTAAGAAAAGCATTGGAGACGAACACCGAAGATAATAATGAAGATACAACGGGTAAGTAGTTTTATTTAATGCATTTAAGTACTTATTGAATCTGAGATGCAGGTACGCTTTATCCACTTTTGATTCATTCCCGATTGTGGTGTGATTTTAAGAAGATAGTTCATTAAGTAAGTACAAGAGGAATCCTCTGTGGATTTACGTATTTTAACGACAATGTCGTTGTTCACGAAGGCGCGGCGAGTCGAATTAAGAGATCATTTTGTTACGATTCATCTGTCATTGTGAGATGAAACTACTAAAGTCTAAACCCTGTTTTAAAAATAACTGTCGATGATCTAGGTACCTACCTACTATTTTGGTAAAATACGTTTAGATTCAGATTCAGTACAGTACATTCAGCCACATCATTCAGCGCATATAATTATTTGTTTGATTTTAAAACTGTTTTGACCGGAACAAGGCCCTAGCCTGCGAAATTCAAAATTTTAACAAGTTTATTTAATTTTTTGCTAGGGTTGCCACTGTTGCGTATAATTTTTAGGGTTCCGTACCCAAAGGGTAAAACGAGACCCTATTACTAAGACTCCGCTGTCCGTCTGTCTATCCCTCTGTCTCATGAACCGTGACAGTTAGATAGTCGAAATTTCATATGATGTATTTCTGATGCCGCTGTAACAACAGATACTAAAAAACAGAATAAAAAAAGACGTGTGGCACTCGGGGACTGCCACGGTAAAGCTATTGCATAGCATGCCTTCAAGCCACACCTCCGAGCCCGTCGGAGTGGAGAGCGTAAGGTTTTTTCGTAACAGAATTTCTCGATTCGGTCCCCGCGCTCAAGGCCCGCGATAGAAGCTATGCAATAGCTTAATAAATATTTAAGAAGCTCCCATACAATAAGCCGTGATTTTTTTGGCGTTTTTATAGATAATCTATCTTCGTTGCGCGAGTCCGACTCGCACTTAGCCAGTTTTTTGTACATGGTGCATGTACATACAACATACTTAGTCGTCTAGTAGGGACACGGCTTTATAAGAACTAATAATATTTTGCTGTCGCCATATACCTACCTACGTATAAAAGCCACGCGGCTTTATTATTTTGATGTAAAGCTTTTTTCTATTTATTACAGAAGATAACGAAGAACCTTATACGTCGCTGCCTCTGGAGAAGCTTTTTTCACCTTCTAGCGATATTCAGTCCATATTACATCTCATTCCACAAGATGCACAGTTTTTATAACGGTCTCATTAGTGATGATGCAATAGAAGACCACATAGATGGACTAGACACGGTGGATTTCGAAATCCAATTTGATGATAACGTCGAATAAACGTCCTATATAAGTATTATTTTATATATTTTATTAATTAAAGCTTTAATTACGATATTATAAATACATAGTTTCATTTATATCATTAAATCCCTGGGATGTGGTTCCTTTTTGTATAAGAGAAAACCTATCAATTGATAAATGTTAAAAGGAACCACATGCACATTTTCTTAATTATCTAGAAAGTTTAAGAATATTCAGAGCAAATTTATATACACATACTTAAATAAGTAATTTATCAATGAATTTAAATAAAATAAATTTTAATTTTACTTCATCTAACAGAGCTGCAAATGTTTTTGTAAATCCTTTGATATCTCAGAAGTGCGTTTTTGCTGGGTGGTTCCTTTTTGCTTAAATACGGACAATTCACTTTAATTTTTTTGATTTTACAACGAACAAATGTTTTTCTTTCTACTGTTTTCTTGAATGGTATCAAAAAATATAGTCTGCCCATAACCTCACTTGCTGTATTTTCCAAATGTCGGGCTAAATAATACAATGAATAAATCGCATCTCAAAATCTAATAAAAAGTATTATATTTCTAAATATTTCTGCCAAATCCACAATAAGCCACATTCTCACATTTTATAATGCGCTATAAAGGCTAAAGCCTTGTTCATTGTACGAACTGATTTCACGCCTACATAGTGTAGATAACCTAGATAACCCAAGTACTTCGAAATTCACTGAAAACGGGCTAAATATAGATATTACACTCCATTGAAGGGCTCTTATAGAAACGCTGAATCCGAAAATGGTCGATTTGCATTTGATTTATCCGCCTAATATTATAATGAGGTATTTTGTTTGTTTGTACGAGATTAGCTCGGAATTACTGGAGCGTTTTGAACCTTTTGACATTAAATATGGATTAGACTTGACTCTTGACTGATGTAAGATGTATTTTGTTATTATTTCGAGTCAAGTCGAAGGATCAGCTTATTACAGCTGGTTACCCAGTAGTTCAAAAAGGTTGTAGGTTCAATTTCGTCATTTATGTAAGGTACCTATGTAAGGATGGATTAATATTTGTAAAATAAATAAATATGGAGGAGAATCAACAAGTGTAAGTAACATTAATATTGGTTTAAGTTTTCTCAAGATATTCCCGACTTTTAAAATTATATTTTATACAGATAAAAATACAATAGATGAAAGCTATAAAAGCTCGTTTACATAAACGAAAAATGAGACCTCATTATTCCAATAAAATTATAATGTGACATGGCCGCGTATCAAAGACAAATCCATACTAATCTAGTAGATAAATACAAAAAACAAAATTTCAATGTAAGTACTTAATAGGTATAGTCTTTTTGGGTTTGATTTTACGCGAGTATTAGGGACCTATGTTTAGAAATGAGAGACGTCAATAGATTTCAAACAGAATTTATTTTCTAAATCTTCTTTATATATAAAAATGAATCGCAAAATGTGTTGGTAAGCGCATAACTCGAGAACGGCTGAACCGATTTCGATAATTCTTTTTTTATTATATTCCTTGAAGTACGAGGATGGTTTTTATGTAGAGAAAACGTAAATATGTACCACGGGCGAAGCCGGGGCGGACCGCTAGTATACAATAAAAATGAATCGCTATACGTGTAACTCGAGAACGGCTGAACCGATTTGGTTTAATCTATATGTAGGTAATATTCCTTGAGTACGGACGGGGAGAAAATGTTAATAAACATGTACCACGAGCGAAGCCGGGGCAGACCGCTAGTAGCTAATATTTTTTAACGAAATCTACAAGTCAAATACGTTGTTATTCAAATAAAATTATGTGTATTCCACTGATTGAGAAATACCGTTTTTCTAACTTTTCAGTATTTCGCAATATTATGAGTTCGTGTATCTCAAGTTCAATTAACGAGAATTTCAAGGATTTTAATAAATAAATACCTTGTAAAAGTAAAGAAAAATAAAGTTTGTTCGCGATTCTTTAAGGCTTCAATCTTGAGGGAACGTAACCTTGACAGAAGTGTTTTTATTAATCGAGAACATTCTAAAAATATCCATTAAAATCGACGTAGATTTTCTTCGGCGTAGGTTAATAGCAAAATAATTTACACTTCACAATAAGTACTTTCTTAGTCATTACTTTCATGTAGTACCTATTTATTTATTTATTTATTTACTCTTTATTGTACAACAGTCTTATAAAATAAAAGTACAACAAAACCATTCAAAATGTACAAATGGCGGCCTTATGGCTCTAAGCCATCTCTGCCAGGCAACCTTCAGGTAAAGGACAGAGCATAATATACCAAAGTACCTACTGACTGAATAAATTAGTTTTATAATAATTACTGTAAAGTTTTATTTCAATGTAAACTACTGATGAAGAAAAAACGATTGGATTTTTGTTTGTATATTATGATTTTACTCAAAAACTGCTTGACAGATATATAAAATTAAACTAGATCAGTTATGTTTATAGTGGAAATTCAGATTATTAAACCGATTTTGCTAAAGTTACTTATATGCCTACATATATAGGTAATTGCAAAATACAATGTTATTTAAGTAATGTAAACAAATAATATATGGTATGTTTTACCGAATTATGCAAATAGAGACCCGCGGTTCCGTAGGTATACAAAATTATGCAAACTGACTGAATAAGAATTCACTTGAGCTTTTATGATACAATTACAACGGTATTGATATACTTTAAGCCCCGAAGCAACAAGGATTGACATCTAAGTGACATTTTATTTAAAGGGATGAACAGGTTAGAGTGAGATTTTTCATAATCGAAAACTTTACTTGTCAAAATTGTTATTGATAGAACGGAGAACCATTTTATTTGACTTTTAATGCACTCACAATTTACTGTATTCAATGAAAGCACATAAAACTTTGTTGTGTATGCGAAATTTTTTAAAAAGTCCAATAATTTTGTTTCAATAATTCCAAAAATTATCCAAGGTATTACAATTTTTAAATAAGAACTTACCAAATTGCAATTATTGCGTTTTGAATTTGTACATTTACATATTATTATGATTAACGTATACTTAAAAAAAAGCTTTAAAATAAACAAAGACTCACATAATATATAACATACTAAAAGGTCACGTTGTAAATACATAAAAGCCAACACAAAACAAATTTATAAAACTATTACGCGTTCAATTAAGAAGCACTCAACAGAGCGGACATCAATCTCGTCGCTAATTATCGATATCCCACAGATAAAGCTTTACGGTGCTTTTCCACTAGAGATGTGGTATTTATTTATTAAAGTGAAACTTTTATTACATCGTCTCAAACTTTTTGGTCTGTGTAGCGCATGTCGCGTGTATCGCGGCTGCCGAGTAGGTATACCTACTCGGCAGCTGACCGTCACGCGACATGCGCTACACAAAGCAGTGTTCGGAACGGTTCGAACAGTTTCACTTTTTATTATAAGGTCCCTAACAGCGAGTGATACAATTTTGGAAATTATATCATAATAAGATACGCTAGATAAAAGCTACACCAATAGATAGTAAAATAATATGCATATGTGTTTTGACACTAGCAACTAGCACTAGCACTAGCATAAGAATTATAGTAGAATAAGAATTAGATTAGGCTAGTACTTATAAGAATTTTACAAATGGAATAATAAGAAAAGATTTTTCTTTTAGTGCTTACTATAGCGTATCATTGGTGGAAACGATCACATAGTTTCATAGCATAGCATAACATTTTTGTAGCATAGCTGCGTACCACACACTTTCACACACACACAATCACATCTTATATAATATCATGTCTTATTTAATATTACTTTTTTGTTTATTTTATTATGAACTTAAAAATATTTCCTTACTTTATAATATGATTGGTGGATAACAAACGCATACACAGCAACATAGCAACATCTCTAGTAGAAAGGCACCTTTATGCCAACAAAATAGTATTATATTATCTGTGCAAATTGAGATTGCAATTTAATATTCTGTGACGGGATTCATAACAACCTTCGTGCTATTAGAAGTCATTGGTATCGATAATATTATGTGTGTATTTCCTTTGATATTCATTTCATGTGAAAGGATATCTTTCTTCATTAAAATTATACTAACGTAGAAAAATACACATTTAATATGAAACAATTCTAAATTAAACTAAAAGAAATCAATCACGTCATGGAGTAAGGCGACGATATTGCTAATTGCATCTCGAAAAAGAAGTTTCACTTCTGACAGCGGTGCTCGGCACACACGCTCTTTTTTTAAACGAAATTTAATTTTTGGCACATAAAACCTGTCTTTCAGCGGAAAATAATCTTTGACTTAGTACAAAAATATACGTGAAAAAAAAAATAGCTTATTCGCGAAAACATTTTCTTCACAATTTCTCGAACCTAATAAATGGAAGCTTATATTTTATTTTTGTTTGATTCCTATTGAAAGAAAATAACAAAGAGAATACAGAAGAGAGCATTTGTATGGGTGACCTGAAGTGAAATCAATAGAGACAAACTCACTTTAGAGTGTTTTTCACTCATATTAGAGTGTCGAGAATATACCTAGTGTTATTTATAGAAATAGAAGAATTTATTTTTGAAGCAAGGTAAGCTTTTTAAAGCTTCGACAAAAAAGCGATTGTTGAAATATCGGACGTATTTAGATTCGATTTAAAAGGGATATTCACTGACAGCAACATGTATTAAAAGAGGAAAGTTGCTGTTTAGTAAGGGAAGAAAAAAGATCTTATGGGCCCTTAGTAGGTGGAAACGACAAAATGGACTGTTATCTATGAGCTATAATTGAAAATATTGAAGTTTTTTCGCACTGAAATTTCTAATATGTACCTATTACAGAACGTGTGTGATGGGATGACTGTTTCCAAAACACGATTGGAAAAATTTTGCTCGATAAAAAAAATCCTGAAGTTACCTCTAACATCCATACTAATATTATAAATGCGAAAGTAACTCTGTCAGTATGTCTGTTACTCAATCACGCCTGAACTACTGAACCAATTTGCATGAAATTTGGTATAGATATATTTTGATACCCGAGAAAGGACATAGGCTACCTTTTATTGCGAAATATGTACCACGGGCGAAGCCGGGGCGGACCTCTAGTATTAAATAAGACATGATATTATATAAGATGTGATTGTGTGTGTGTGTGAAAGTGTGTGGTACGCAGCTATGCTACAAAAATGTTATGCTATGCTATGAAACTATGTGATCGTTTCCACCAATGATACGCTATAGCGGTGCGAGGAAGATGTGCAGCAGATTTATAAGCTATGAAGGTTTCATAAATAAATAAATGAATATGTGATGTTCCGATAGTAATTTGGTATAGATATATTTTGATACCCGAGAAAGGACATACCTTTTATTGCGAAATATGTACCACGGGCGAAGCCGGGGCGGACCACTAGTATCGTATAAATGCTCATTACAACCGAATTTTACGATAATAATTCGTATAAAATCACAAATACATAGGTACAAATATGTACCAGCACAGTAAAGTGTACCTAATAAATAAAAAATAATAAATAAAATAATTTGATCAAAGGATCTTTAATTAGCACCTTTGTAAGCTTTGAGATTACTATTCATAAATCAAGTTTTAAATCCGTTTAAATATCATAAATCACGTTTTAAATCCGTTTAAATCTATTAATGTTAATGTATTTATTCGAAAAGGTATTTAGATTGCGCTAGGTCAGTAGTTCTGAAGGCCCTATAGTAATAACATTTATCACCAGTGCAAGCTTTAATCAACTAGAAACAGTAGAAACAACTAGGGTTGCCACTTTGTTATTTATATATTTATTTTAATATTTTTATCGCGCATAAAAGTATAAAAAGGATTGTATTTTTTAAGCGAATTGACTGACCATTTGGCTTTATTGGTAGTAACCCTTTTTTTATATAGTGGGGAAATCTTCCAAAGATACCCACGGCCCCCGGGGAAGGAGCCGTGGGTTATGTCGGATTCTTACCGACTAAAACCCCACTGTGTTCCGTCGAGCCGCTTTAATGATGGGGCCGCGGGTATTTGTTAGAATTCTTCCGCGACCATAGGTAGTAACCCTGCCTTCCAAGTCAGAGCTCGTAGGTACCATTTTTACCCAGGGTTAAACATTTGTGTGATGAACATCGATGTTTACTCTGTGTCTGGGTATTAATTATCTATAGGTATATTTAAAACTATGTAGGTGTGTTTATCGGCAATTTGGTTTTCATAACACAACCGAATAGCTTAGCATGGGATCAGGCTACATGTTAAAAATAGCGCTAATTAAAACTTGAAGGAATATTTAGTGATAAATTATTTTTATTATTGCTATACATTGTTGTCTAATGAGGAACCACACCGACAGAGCCCTCATTAACGATTTACTAGAAAATATGAACGAAAATATTTTCACGATATATTTATAAACTCAGTTCAATTATGTCCGAAAATGTCACTTTTATTTTCATGTCAGCATGATAAACATTATTAAAATTTAACAAGCTTCTGCCCGTAGCTTCACTTGTTATAGTTATTTTCTTGTGGTTAATTTGACGCGGGTGTAAGTGTAAAAAAATTATCAACATATAAATTGCGGCGAAATAGGTGACGGTAGTTCAGATTTAATGTCTTGGTAACATCATCAAGAGATGAGACATCTCAGTCTGTCTGTAACCACGCTCCTCTTATAATGTTCGAAAAGCATTCATATTACTTAAAATATTATAAGAAACTAGGTTTCCGCCCGCGGCTTCGCCCGCGCAGTCAAAGAAAAATCCGCATTGTTCCCGTTCCGGTGGGATTTCCGGGATTGCGTCATTTTCCCGGGATAAAAAGTAGCCTATATCCTTTCTCGGGTATCAAAATATCTCCATACCAAATTTCATGAAAATTGGTTCAGTAATTTCGGCGTGATTGAGTAACAGACAGACAGACAGAGTTACTTTCGCATTTATAATATTAGTATGGATAACACGCGAGGCCGGGTTAAATATTAGTTTGAATGTAATAAGAATGTACTGCGATTCTACACAGCTACCTAATTGTTGTAGGTAGTTGATAACAAAACGCAGCAAGTCAACGACTATTAGTAAAGTGAGGGTAGTTGGGTCGAGCGTCGTATAAACGTTTATACGACGCTGGGCGCGAATGCGCCACGAGTCAAAGGAAAGCGGCTTTTTATAGTATTCGACAACTAAGCATGTTCAGACATGAAATAATTACTTATGACACCTACATTGACAACTGTTCATCCACAAAATATTAAATCAAATGTTACGTCTAACAATATTATCTCTTTGATGTAAATAGGTATCAACAGCTGACTGCGTGGTCAAAGAAAATTAACTCTAATAGTGCCATCTATCGAAATTTATAAAATTTGGTGTTTCAAATTACACGTCATGAAGTCCCTATGTCCCCTCTATGTATGCTTAAATGTTTAAAACTACGCAACGGATTTTAATGCGTTTTTTATAGATAGAGTGATTCAAGAAGAAGCTTTAAGTATGTAATTTATTAGGTATTAGACAAAGCAGACGAAGCCGCGGGCGGAAAGCTAGTCTAACTATGAAGATTATTTTTGACAGCCCTACAGCTTCGTCCTTCACCCGTCCCTCGGCACGTTATCGCGACTAATTCACACTCAACTAATTGAGTTAGATTGTACATGACCTCACCTCAGAGCACTCAGGGCTTTCAATGGCAATATAAAGGGTAGGTACAGGGCTCTAATGATAACATTAAGTTGGAGTTTTGATTGATAATTATTGAAATTGAAATTAATTTTCATTGGAAACAAGCTATTTGCTATTAAATAGAAATCACATGTATTTGATTCGTAATTTATAAAGTAAAAGAAAATATTGAAAGCAATTCGGGAAAGTTACTATTTAGTACCTAATCTGTGGTTGTACGGTATTATAATGGGTTGTCCAACAAAAATTATAAACACTCGTTTAAATTTTAATCAAAGTAGACCTTAGGATATTTTCTAAACGTAGATAGTAATTCTTACTTCCTAAATTACAGTTAAATTTGAATAGGGACTTTTAAATTACCAAGATAATTGATGTAAAAGTGTCTCTGAGTAAATTCATAATTATAGGGGAAACAGTTTCTCAGATAGTGAAACTATTTGTAGAAAAATATTAAATAGCAAATATAATTTGCAATCATAACCTTATTTTTAAACTTGGTCAAGATTATAACTGAAATTGAATACCAAAAAAGAAATGTCAACTACGGTCAAGACAGACACAAGCAAGCAACATATTGCAATAATAACATATTACAATACATTTCTTCGAATTTTAGCTTTGTAAGATAAAACGGGAAACTATAGTAGAGCATTTCGGCATAACACGGCTAAGCGGATTAAGCCAAGCCGAATCGTCTTCACTCGTAATAGCAAGAGATATTTTAGTTCTGCCTTTCAGCACTTCACTTAGTGTGCGAGTAAACTTGCACGCCTAAAACTGTATTAGATTTTAAATGGGGCTAACTGTGGAATCAGAAGTGGGGGTAATGAAAAAAAAAGGTATTTTATCCTTTGGATTCTACACGCTTTCGTTTGAAGTTCTTTAGGCGCGTTGAGAGTAAAATATCATGGCAATACTATAAATGATCAACCCTATCAAAGTAGGGCTGGCAAAAATTGCTTTTGACTTCGTCAATTTTGTAGCTTCAATTGAAATGTAACTTGAAAATGACTACCTACTCAAATATGATTCCACGTATGTGAGTAGGTTGACTTTAACGTTTATGTATTGAATATATAAATTTACAAAATACATATTATGTGAATGAATTTGTATATTATTAGGACAAACACATACCTATACAATATATTAATATTATAAAGCTGAAGAGTTTGTTTGTTTGTTTGAACGCGCTAATCTCAGAAACGATCGAAAAATTCTTTCGGTGTTACATAGCCCATTTATCGAGGATATTATAATATTAATTATCACTAAGACTAACACTGCACTACGGGTAAAACCACGGGGCACAGCTAGTAATTTATAAAAACGCTGTATACGTATGAAAGAAGAATGTATATAAAATATCGACGCAATCGAGTGGGTTTTTATTGGTTTTTATCCCCAATGATATTCGGTTATGTTGCTAATCCCAAATGGGTTAGGGGATGGGATTTAGGCTAACAGGGTAATTTGGCCCCTTAATTGGACGTAAGTAATGTGATAATTTGTGTCAGCCGAAATAAATCTGAAAGTTTACTAGATTTATTAATGGACTAGATTTCCGCCCGCGGCTTCGCCCGCGTTTGCAAAGGAAAACCCGCATAGTTCCCGTTCCCGTGGGATTTCCGGGATAAAAACTATCCTATGTGTTAATACAAGTTACCCTCTATATGTGTGCTAAATTTCATTGTAATCGGTTCAGAAGTTTTTACGTGAAAGAGTAACAAACATCCATACATCCATACATCCATACATCCTTACAAACTTTCGCCTTTATAATATATATTAGATAATATTAGATATATTAGATACTAGCGGTCCGCCACGGCTTCGCCCGTGGTACATGTTTACGTTTTCTCTACATAAGAACCATCCTCGTACTTCAAGGAATATAATAAAAAAAGAATTATCGAAATCGGTTCAGCCGTTCTCGAGTTATGCGCTTACCAACACATTTTGCGATTCATTTTTATATATAAGATTAGATGGTTGTTACTCTTTTATTCAAAAGATGGCCGAATTTGTATGACACTAGCTTTCCGCCCGCGGCTTCGCCACGTTTTCAAAGAAAAACCCGTAGGTATAGTTCCCGTTTATAGTATTTCGATTCGGTATATATTTTAGTAAAATCTCTTCAAAGCAACCAGGTAACAAGCTTATGGAAATACGCGAAACAAAAGAAAAGATAAAATGAAATACAAACGAATCGACTTTGAGTTTTGTTAAAACAAAATATTGATTTATGAAATCTAATATCAAAAAGGTTTGCGACCGCTGTTTCGCCCGCGTTTCAAAGAAAAACCATATTTTCCGTTCTTGTAGGATTTCCTGATTTAAAAATGAGCTATGTCTTATTCTGGGTCTTCACCTACCTACATACCAAATTTCATTGTTATCGGTTCAGTAGCATTTGCGTGAAAGAGTAACAAACATCCATCTATCCTCACAAACTTTCGCGTTTATTAAATAGTAGTTTATTGCACGCCTCATAAGCGAAGCGTTGAGGTGGGTACTACTGTCACTTCGCGCAAAACATCTGATTTTTCAAACTTAAAATGTCTTTATGTATCATACATTGCACTTGTAAGATAATACATACACACACATATTAAGAAAAAACACTATTTTTAACGTTCATGATATTTTTGATGTCATTTTTGTTATTTAAACTAGTTAAAAAACAGTTTAAAAAAGTTCTGTCTTGGACGTCCGTGTGTCTGTATGTGCGGATCTTTTTCTTGTTAACACGATAGCGACCGAAATACTTTACTAATCGAGTCTTTTTTTTTCTCTTACGCTTGAGTATGCTCAGGAATAGAACCCTTTCATTTTTCAGGGTCTGATTCGATGTGGTTTAATTGTTATTAAATAAACAAAAATAATAATTAATAAATATTTATTAAAAAAAAATTATGAGGCGTGCACTTTTGGATTTTCCAAATTATTTATAAATAAGCTCTAGTTGTAATATCAATACAATGTATATTTTTATTTAATAAATGCTCGACAAAGGATTCACTGTAGCGTCTATTTTTAACCGAATTCATTAGGATTATTGCATTTCTTTGGGATTTGTTATAGAAACGGATTCAAGTTGAGTGCTTTTTAATACGTTGGTTTTATAAAGCTTTCAGTTTGTGAAACTGAATATCAATTATTATAATAGGTATTTGATATTGTATTTCTGTCTTTCGCTTTTTTATAAACTGCTGTGCTTCGCGGTAAAATGAAAAAAACCAGAGATAAAACTTTTCATCCCCAATTTCAAGCCTTTTAGAGTTGGTTCCAAAACTAGTCTATTTTTGACAGTTTTAACTGTTTTAATTACATTGTTCATATACATTGGTTTCGTGGTTTAGCCGTGAATGCGTAATAGTCTGATTTTCTTATTTATAACGGGGGGAGGGGGGGGGGAAACGTATCGAAAAATAAACGTGTTCTGTTTCTAACCGACAACTAAAAGAAAAGAGGAGGTTCCCAATTCGGCCGATAGATTTTTTTATTGGCATATAAAAAAAACATTTTCGTTTATCTTTCACACGTATCTAAAATATAATTGTTTTTTCACATACGTACATAAAGATAGTATGATTATGCAATTTTAATTATAAGTATTCGCTTTAAAAATTCCGTCTCTTTGGCACTTAAATAATTTGACGTGATAGCGAAAGAAACAAAGTAGCGATCATCAGTACAAAGTTCTAAACACAGATTAAAAAAGTTTATAAGTAAGAGCAATTAACTTTTCAAACTTGGGCTTCATACATAGGTAAGTTTCGATATACATTTTTAATTTATTTTGTTATGTTTCGTTCATAATTAATTATTATCAGAAACAGTTTTGATATTGTGCATCAACATTATTTAATATTTATGTCATTATGTGAATGAAAATAAAACATAAATACTTAAACCGACCAAGTGCGAGTCGGACTCGCGCACGAAGGGTTCGATACTATTATTACCTTAGTACATTTTTGAATTTAGAAATTCTCTTGGTTATGAAATTGTAGATAAAACAAAAAAAATGCAATAAATATAATAGTTACAATCGTTGAAGCCGATTCAGACGATTCAAAAGTACTTCTAGAAGAAGTCTAATTGAATAAATAAATGTTTGAGTTAGAGACGAATCAAATAAATTATTAAGTTTAATTACGTCAGTTACTTACACTTATAAGTTTAATTAAAAATCAATTAGTCCTTACAATATATGTTTTTTTCTTTTTAATTAAGGAGTAGGTGCGTGTAAAAAATTCCGCTAAGAACATTTTTCAATCAAGCCGAGGGTTGAGGGTATTTAACAATTAACTTATTTACATTTAATTAGCGACAATGTTAATTTAAACTTTATTTATACGAAGGGTCCATATTAATGAAGTTTGTTAACGCTAACCAGGTAGAAAAATGGGCTTTTAATCAGGTGAAAAATAAACTATATTTTAATCGACTGCAAAAAAGTAGGTTCCAAGTTTGACTTTTTTTTTAGGTTTGTTACCTCGTAACTTTCGAACAGGTGAAGCAATTTTGATGATTTTTTTATTATTTGAAAGAAAACGCCTTCCGTGTGATCCCATTTAAATTTTATTTAATTCTGACCATTTGAAAGCGATTTAGTTTCTATTTAAAATAATTAGATTGCGTTTTCAAACGAATTTGTTTTGAATTTGGAAGGTACAAACAAATAAACAATGATGACGTCACAAAACAAGATGGCCGGTAAACAGTAATCGGGAGCATCGTCGCATGCGCAAGAGTTTACGTGATGGCGTTACGATTTACGTCAAACGAGCCTTGTTTTTCTTTGCAGCTACGAAAAGTGATTCATATTACGCATTTGTGTTTTATGTTTGTTTATTTTTGTTATATAGACGACGTGATGTGACGAAAGAGATATAAACATTTACCATTGTATTCATAATCTTTAAGATAATACTCAAGTAGTGTAGTGGTTAAGTCTTCAAAGTCAGGGTTTCGAGACATGGATGTGCAAAAAATGAAAAGATTTTTAAATTTACTTCCAGATTTTTTACTTCGTTAGAGCTGTAATTGGTGAAGGAAATCATTTGAAGAAATGGGTATGTCCAATGATCAAAAGTTCAAAGACAATTGTGTCATCTGCCAACCCGCACTTGGCCAGCGATAGGTTGAACCCTCATAACATAATTTGAAATATGGTGTGTTTTATACTTTGGTGTAGAAAACTTGTCTCTTAAAACTGTAACGGTTGCATGAATTGGTGAGTATGTATTAACAATTGCTCTTCAACTTTCTGGCTTTGTTAGTAGGATTCTCTTTGGAACTAGGTGGAATTTAGTAGAATATATAATACTAGCTTTCCGCCCGCGGCTTCGCCCGCGCAGTCAAAGAAAAACCCGCATAGTTCCCGTTGCTGTGGGATTTCCGGGATTGCGTCATTTTCCCGGGATAAAAAGTAGCCTATGTCCGTTCTCGGGTATCAAAATATCTCCATACCAAATTTCATGAAAATTGGTTCAGTAGTTTAGGCGTGATTGAGTAACAGACAGACAGACAGAGTTACTTTCGCATTTATAATATTAGTATGGATTACCTACGTAGAGAAAGAAGATAATTAATATATTTTTCTGTAGCATATTCTGATTACCTATAGTCCGGGGTTTATTTCAATTTTTTGTAATTAATGAGTGAGAGTTGTAACTATTACATTTCTTTGCATTAATATGTTTAAGGCTGCAGTCTAGCAAAATTGCGTTTTCAACAAGTTCTTTGACAATTTTTTCCCGGCTAATGAAATGATAAACTGAATTTTTTTTTCTTGTTTATCAATAAGTGTTATATACGCAATGCGCGTGAATTTTTTCACATTTATAAAGTTACTTTATGTTACCTTAATCAGGCCTTCAAGATAAGTCTCTTTCCCCCAAAGACATTTCGAGCTAAGTTTGTGCACTCACTACGTTGCAACCGATTACAATTTACACAATCTGATCAGCGCATTATTATCCTTATATAGTCGTTATAAAAAACTGCTGAATACAATTGCCGAAAAACTTATGATTTTCTTAATTAGAACGTTATAAATTCATTAAATTTCCCATTTTTTGCCTTACAAAATCTATTGATAAATACCGCTAAAAGTTATTTTTTCCATTAATTTATTCGAGTTGGTTGAAGACCAATGAGTATTAATCCTTTAAAAAAATTTTTTTTGAATTTTGATAATTCTTTAAATATTAAAAAAATATTTAAAATAATTAGGAAAAATCCTAGCGAATTTCTTTAGTCGCGCTCCTTGGGCCGGAGCGTTCTGACGTGTGCTCTACGCTCGATTTTCCTTCATACCGAAGTGAAAGTTGCTCTACTTCATTAAATTTAATATTTTTGTTAATTGATTATTTTTATCTTAGTTTTGTGCAAATATTTTTAAACATTTGATTTCGATATGGAAAATAAACGAAAAAAATACGCGTGTAACTACTAGAAAAAAAATTATCTTCGAACATAAAGTTAATGAAACCAAATAGATTGCAAAGGTGATTGGCAACAATTTCTTTATTTTACGGGGTGTCAGTAAAGGGATGTATATTTCTTTAAAACTAAAGTAAGCTCATAAATTTTCTTATAATATAATTTTTTTGAAGTTCCAAAAATGTTTATTTTTCGTTTGAGAAATACGAAATATAATATAAACTTGTATTGAGAACTTGAACTTCCCAAGTTCATCCGGGGAAATCCCCATACGGGGAAAATGATTTGTTTACTCCAAAATTGATCCGAGGTGTTTTAATTTTTTCTTCTAGTCATTTTCAACGTAGCGGCATTTTGTTTGATTATTAATTTTGTAACTTAAATACAGGATGTTGGTTTTATATTCTGATCTTACAGACGCGCTGACAAATTTAGTCCGCCATTTCTAGTTTAGTCTACCAACTCTAAGTACCAATATTAAAACGAATGGATTATCATCACATCATCAAAACTCAGACGTAATGGAAGATCACAATAACATAGAAAATTCAGTGGGTGTTGAAAACTAAACAAACAGAAGTAACAGAGACGCAAAGAATAAAAAAAGAGGACGAAAACGATAATTCGTTGATGCTTTCCCTTTTCGACGTATTGTTAGGGTACATCACCAATCTGCAAAAAACAAAACTGATGATTCCCAATTGCTGATTAAAAATGAAAAACAAATAATCGACAACAGTGGTGAAAATTTGCTGATCACAATGAAACATCCTTCAGTGGTAGCAGATTTACTCATTTAAAATGTATCGGTGAACAGCGAGAGAGAGGAGAGGAGGACAGGAAAACATTATGAATGTGGATGGTGGATTGTATACAGGGTGTAATCGATAAGGCGATTATGACGTTATTATTGCAGGTATCAAAAAACTTAAAACTGATATCGAAATTACTTTACCTAATGAGCAAAATGACAATAATAACTTTTTAAAAGTATAACGAGAAATATCTAAAAAAATTACTTTATACACTCCCATATCAAAAAGGGAAAATGGGGCTAGTAGAAGTTAAATGTCTAATTCCGGCAAAAGACATGAATGCGGAAGATGCGGAAGATGCGGTTAAAAAAAAAATTTAATATTTGAAATACAATGCAAAAAATAACACTTTTGTCATAGATAAGAATCATGACTATTTTTTCCAAATTCAGGGACAACTAAACGTTGCAGAAGCAGAAGTCTGCATATTTGCTGTTTGGACTGGAGTGAATCATTCGTTAAAAATAGAATATATAAAAAAATATGTAACGTTTAGGCAAAATAAAATGATGGACCATTATCAAGATTTTACATAAATTGCCTACAGTCAGAATTGATTGATTCGAGACTTCAGCATTCGATGTCCATCAAGGACCCATCCTATATCATTCAAGCGATTGAAAAAAAAGAGATAAATCCAGTGCAACCGATAAAGCATCAGAATGCTAGCAAAAGATTTATTAGGTTTATCAATATAAATCTATATATTATACATAATATGTATAATAAATCTGTAGAAGACGCGAAGACTGACATCCGCGCGGACGGAGTCGCGGGCGGAAGCTAGTCAGAAATAAATATCTTTTGTTTTCATTTGTGTATTTTTCTATTTAATAATTTTTTAACACAAACATTACATTTTTTTATTATATACAAAATTTGTTTATCCGTTTTATTAGTTAAACTGAACAACTTTCACTAAGAAACTTAGGTCGAAAAAAATGTATAGAGTTATTAATTTTGTATGGAAAGCTTATTTTTTTTATATTTCGTCCAAATTTCTTTGTAAAAGTTGATCAGTTATATAAACATGAAGTTGAAGATATCAATAGAAAGTATTCGCAAATTTTGTTTACTGATAAAAAAAAAATCATCCGGTGTAATTTTCACGAAAATTGTTTCAAATTGTCATTTTTGGTACTTATTACGAATTATAAATTATGCATACGAATGATTTAATTTTTAAAAATTAAGTGGAGCAACTTTCCCTTAGTACATTTGTATTATTTACATATAGGATGACAGGATGCATTTGTTTGCACTACTAGACCAAGCCCTTAATGTTTGGTTAGATAATTTCAATCTATACTCAATACTATTAAGCTGAAGAGTTTGTTTATTTGAACGCGATAATCTCAGTAACAACTCGTCCGATTAGAAAAGGTCTTTCGGTGTTACATAACCCATTTATCGAGGAAGGCTATATGCTATATTTCATCACGCTAAGACCAACAGGAGCGGAGCAATGCGGGTAAAACCGCGGGGCACAGCTAGTGGACTATAAACCGATGTAAACTAGGCTTATTACTTCTAAATACAAATTGTGTAAATAAAGGCTAAATTGCAATATATTACGAATGACGTAGGTTGGTATGTAGGTAGTTTGTGGGTTTCTTTTGACCGTGTTATTTCTCTTGTATTGTGTTTCTTATATTTTATGAAATATGAAAAATTGGTAAGCAATAAAAAGAAAAAGGTTTTGTCGTAAAGCAAATTGAGGTGTGAGTGTTCATTTATAATTTACAAGCTGTGCCCCGCGGTTTCACCCGCATTGTTCCGCTCCTGTTGGTCTTAGCGTGATGATAATATATATTATTAGCCTATAGCTTTCCTGGATAAATGGGAAAGAATTTTTCAAATCGGACCAGTAGTTCCTGAGATTAGCGCGTTCAAACAAACAAACAATCAAACTCTTCAGCTTTATAATATTAGTATATCTATACTAGATAATATTATATGTAATATAGTAATATTATAAAGAGGAAAGGTTTGTATGTACCTATGTATGTATGGCTTTCACGCATAAACTACTGGACCGATTTTGATGAAATTTGGCACAGACAATCTTTAGACCCTGAGAAAGAACAAAGTCTACCTTTTATTGCGAAATATGTACCACGGGCGAAGCCGGGGCGGACCGCTAGTATATTATTATGTAAAGATGTATAGAAAAGTCAATTTTCTAGGTACATAGACATAGGTACACAATTTCCTAACGACTGCAATAAATTGGATATTCATTTAAATATTCGTTTTTTCAGGACAAGATTTGTAAAAAAGAAAAAAATGGTACAGGGTCGGAGAAAGTGACGTCACGGGTAGCTGATAGAAGAGGCCAATAAATGGCCATTTGCAGTTTCAAAAGATAGGTATTTTATTACGTTTTTGTGAAAAGGTGACAGTTCATTGTAGTTTTTTTGAATTAACAAAGCTTTGAGGAGAGCTTGAATTATTTTCATTTACATTTTCTTTTAAAGGTTTTTGCTATAAGAAATTTAAATATGTAGATACCTACCTGTAAAATGAAAAAGCCTGTTGCTCAGCAATCGTACAAATCATAGTATAAAATTGAAGAAATAAAACTATATTATATAAATAACTTCTAAACATATTTTGCAGCATTTCTTTCAGGAAAACATCTTCCTAAACGTAAGTGTCGTAGTTCCGAACAGATACTTGTGTATAGGTACACGCGATCAATGAAACGGTCGTCTGCCCCTTACACCAAGAACAATAGTTTTACATGTACAATTCAAGAAAACTTCGCGTCGCTCATCGTAGAAAATATATCGTTTGAATCTATACTAATAATATTATAAAGCTGAAGAGTTTGTTTGTTTGTTTGAACGCGCTAATCTCGGGAACTACTGGTCCGATTTAAAAAATTCATTCAGTGTTAGATAGCTCATTTATCGAGGAAGGCTATAAACTATATATCATCACGCTACAACCAACAGGATTGGAGCCACGAGGGTGAAACCGCGCGGAGCAGCTAGTTTAACAATAATTCTAAATTTCAAAATGCTCTTCTTTATTCAAATTTTAAATTTACACAAAAATAACTTTTTAATTCAGTTTAATACAGCTTTTCATTGAACATTTCTATATTTCTACAATAAAAGGTTACTACGCTAATTTCTTTGAAACTCATTCTCACCTGTTGTACGCAGCACACACACACAGCGGCCGAACCAATCAATCAGTCCAAAATTCTATCTTTTCAAAATTCGAATGCTGTTCAAAGATCGCGGCGTCAAAATTTCATTTCAGAACGCGAATGGTTTTAAAATTGTGTTCGAATTTGGAATTATTGTCATAACACGCGCGCTCGGCCGCCGTCGGGTTGAGACTGAGCTCTGAGGGCTCAGCTCGCCCTGTCACCACGTACCCGTAGGAGTAACGAGTGGGTGTACGTGAGCGAGAGGCAGCTAGGCTTTTCCGCAAAGTGGGAGGGAGACGCCGAATCACGTAAGAGGGCACCGCTCACGTATATTTGAAGCAAGGAAGAATTTGTAGGCGGTGAAAATTTTGCTTTTGAATGGGCCTTTTCCAAATTTAAAGCCTTGTCACTGACGTTCGTTTTGATATGAGGTTTTTTTAAGCTTTCATTCAATATGAGGTTAATGTTTTTGATGACGTATCAGTTACTTATTCGTATCGAAATTATTTGCTATAATATAATGTCGTTTGTGATGTTTTCTCTAGTGGTAATTTGAGATAAAGCCCAAGGGATTCAACCCTGGAAAACGGTTGATTGCTATTTCTTCATATAATTGAATTGATAAGGAATTTAGGTCTCATGCGATTTATACAATTTAATAATTTATGATTATTTATCCTTGATTAGTTACTTCCAAGATTGTTATAATACGATAAAATGTAATATTATTTGTTTGGAAAAATAAATTGTTGGTTTTGCGTGTAAGTAGGTAGATATTATTAGGTAAATTTAATTTGAACTTCGCTCTCTTTTTTATTTTTTAAGTATTTACTATTATCGAATTGTCTGTAACAATTATTACTTGAAAATTAAGCCCTATCTTATATATAAAATTCTCGTGTCACAATGTTAGTCTGCAATCTGCATACTCCTCCGAAACGGGTGGACCGATTCTCATGAAATTTTCTGTGCATATCGGGTAAGTCTGAGAATCGGCCAACATCTATTTTTCATATGTACCACGGGCCAAGCCGGGGCGGACCGCTAGTAACTCTCTATAATCCTATAACTCTCTATAACTCCCTATAATCCTTTAATAACTTATTAACTACATATTCAAATTACAATGTTTTTCAGTAATCTAATATCTATCTAATATTATATTATAAAGGCGAAAGTTTGTAAGGATGTATGGATGTATGGATGTTTGTTACTCTTTCACGTAAAAACTACTGAACCGATTACAATGAAATTTAGCACACATATAGAGGGTAACTTGGATTAACACATAGGATAGTTTTTATCCCGGAAATCCCACGGGAACGGGAACTATGCGGGTTTTCCTTTGCAAACGCGGGCGAAGCCGCGGGCGGAAATCGAGTTCTCAATAAATGAATAAGTATATTAAGACCATACCTATTGTTATTAATATTATATTGTGATGATCCTGTTAAGAATCAACAAAATTATGTTCCATATAATCCAAAAATACTTATAACTTCTCTAAATAAGGCTTTTCTCATTTCTATAATATGTGAGAAAGAAAAACCATTCTAATTTCTTGGTAAAACAAATTAGATACCTTCGAGTTCTTATACCACTTCATCACTACATAGTATAAAACAAAGTCGCTTTCACTGTCCCTATTTCCCTATGTCCCTTTGTATGCTTAAATCTTTAAAACTACGCAACGGATTTTGATGCGGCTTTTTTTAATAGATAGAGTGATTCAAGACGAAGGTTTTAGTATATAATTTATTAGGTTTTAGACAAAGCGGGCGAAGCCGCGGGTGGCAAGCTAGTATTTAATAAAGGAATGTATACGTAGGTGACTTAGTACACCCACTTTCTACCAATTACCTATGTTGTATTCCTTTTTATAGGGAAATGGCCGTTTATAGGGAAAAATGGAACAGAGGCGTAACCAGGTGGGGTTTTATAGGGCAACGATTTGGGGGCCCGCGACAACAGGTTAATAAAATCAAATATCTTTGAATGAATGAATAAAAGTGTTATTGCACACACAAAAGGAAAGAAATAACGTAAAAGAAAATACAATACATACATATATATTTATTTGCTCAAGACAGTGGAGCCCTCATGATACAGTGTTGATACACATGGAGATACAAAGATACTACTTATAATACCTATACACAGTCTTAAAAAAAATAATTATTGATGAAAAAAATGTGTAAAAAAACTATAATAGCTTAATCATCATCATCAATCTCATGAATTTCGTATGTTTAAATAAACTTTAAAATAAAATTAAAATAAATAATTATATTAATCTGAAAGTAATTATAGTTAATTTATGTATTGTTCATTTATTGATGATTATCATACCTACCTATTTGAATCTTTTTCTAAAAAGCAATATTTATTTAACAAATTCTATAAAAGGTCATAACAAACAGTACATGCTTTTCACCAGATTTTCAAAATCCTTACAATAAAGCCCGAGGTCTCATAAATTGAACTACATATTTAAAAAGTTAGAATGTCCTTTTAAGGACGCCATATTGAATTTATGATGATGACGTCACGCCCTGTCAAGCACGCCGAACTATCATTTATGATAATACATTAATAATGTGATATTATCATACAGACATTTTCAGAAATAAATAGACAGGCAGACCAAAATAATTATAAATGGATAGTAATAGTGGTGTGGTATTTAATAATACCACACCACTACTACAATATCTTCTTATATATAAAAATGAATCGCAAAATGTGTTGGTAAGCGCATAACTCGAGAACGGCTGAACCGATTTCAATAATTCTTTTTTTATTATATTCCTTGAAGTACGAGGATGGTTCTTATGTAGAGAAAACGTAAATACTATGTACCACGGGCGAAGCCGGGGCGGACCGCTAGTCTTATATATAAAAATAAATCGCAAAATGTGTTGGTAAGCGCATAACTCGAGAACGGCTAAACCGATTTCGATAATTCTTTTTTTATTATATTCCTTGAAGTATGAGGATGGTTCTTATGTAGAGAAAACGTAAACATGTACCACGGGCGAAGCCGGGGCGGACCGCTAGTTTTTAATAAAATTCGATTGAATTATAAATAAATAAATGATTGGCAATAAAAATTCTTAATTAAGGAAATATCTAAAATCAGACCAATAGTTTATGGACATATTATTAAGTACCTAACAAAAAAGTTTATATTCGAATTAGTCTGACCTAGGCTTTTTTCTAACTTAAAGTACTTTCTTTTTATGCAGGCGAAGCAACAGATAAATTATAGTAAATACTCTCATTATCTCTTTTACGGTAGAAAAATGGAAATTGAAAAGAAGGTTGAAACCTACGTGGAATAAAATATATAATAAAAATAATCCGCATCAAGTACAACCTACATAGGTACACTATTCAATGATTCATGGAATATTTAATATTTCTTTTATAGAGGTAATAATTCTTGAAATAAAATAATATGTATTACTTTGAGGGATATTAAAAATTGTTTATGTAAGGTACTTGTAATTTTATGTTATATCAATATTTTCTGATTATTATTAGATAATTAAAAAATCTGACTTCTTAATTCATAATTATAGGTTTAATCGGTTGTAATACTAATATATTATTATGAAATTTAATTTTTCGCAGGAAAAAAGGAGACTGTACCGGGCACAAAAATAGTCTGATGACACAACCGATGATGAATGATGATGATGAAAATTGGTGAAGCGAATAAATCTTTTAATAAAATTATGATTTCTGAAGTTTATAATAATTATAATATTACATATTATATAAGTATATTCTAATCATATCAATAAATCTTATAGTCCGTCCGTTAAAACGTCCCTCTCTCAGAGGCCCTAGTTTTCGCGTATTAGTATATGATAGTTTTAATGTAATTAGATATTTCGTACATTGTAACTACTTAACCCTGTGTAGAAAAATGAAATATAATTTCGTTATGGCAACGACTTGTTGTTGTTTGGTTCTAAATGCCAGAAACTTTAAAGTTTAAATTATCTAATATTATATTACAACAGGAATTCAATAGCTTTAATTTAATCAAATAATAATTATCTCATGAACTGATCGTCTCAAGTCAATTTCCAATCATTTTTAACTAGCTTTCCGCCCCCGGCTTCGCCCGCGTTTGCAAAGAAAAACCCGCATAGTTTCCGTTTCCGTAGGATTTCCGGGATAAAACCTATCCTATGTGTTAATCAAAGTTACCCTCTATATGTGTGCTAAATTTCATTGTAATCGGTTCAGTAGTATTTGCGTGAAAGAGTAACAAACACACACACATACTCACAAACTTTCGCATTTATAATATGTAGTAGGATCGTAGGATAGTATAGGATAGGATTACAGAAACCAAACTGTTCCTAGCTATAAACTCACCCTAAAAATATAATCTTACTTACATTAATTACTTCGCTATTTTAATAATCTATTAATAGATGAAGCAAATGGAGACCGGAAAATAAAATAATTATAATAGTTTAAAAAAACTAAAAAACACGCTTTTAGTTCGGTTTTCTATAAAACGCGTGTTTTTTATTTTTTTTAACTATTATTTATTTTATCAAATTAGTGTATTGTCATCGGTCCTAAATAAATCTACAAAGTTTGAACGAAATCTGGCCGTTTAAAATGGGTCAAAATCGCGCCCAAAGAAGTCGGTTACAAACATACAGGTGAAGCTAATATAAAGCGTGTAACAAAAAGTATATGTATCTACATAATATATCTAGTATTACCTCATTAATCATTATTTTATGTACTTCAATAGAGATACGTTTATATTGAGGATATAATCAAAGGGAAATGAAATTAATTATCACTAAGTGCTGAGCATAATTTCATGAGCTAATTTTAGATGGCCTATCAAGTTAGATAATTTGTCGAACGTGATGTTATACCGTTTTCTATGAAGATGTAACTTTTGACACTTGCACATGCCTCGAGGATCCTTAATTGATTGGATCTAACTGAAATCTTATAATTTTTTTATGCACGTAACAAGTGTTTATGAATAATAATTTGATTAAACCACAGATAATATATTACTACACTAGTTTAAAAATAAAAAGAGCAACTATGGAGTTTCTTGCCGGTTCTTCTCCATAGATACTGCTTTCCGAATCGGTGGTAAATGTTAAAAATATGTTATGATGATTCAAAATTGATTCTAGAAGAAGTCTAGGGTAAACGCAGCTATCAACGACCCATCGAAAATCTGAAGGTATTACCGACCTATAAAAGTAATTCGAAATTTAAACGTTTCCAGAACTATTCTAGCTATAGGTAGGCAAAGTTATACACGAATGTATTACTTGAGCATCGTATACTTTTAAGTTAGTGTGAGTAGCTGTGCAAAAAATAGTAAAAATACTTAAGTTGCTACGGGGTAGCGTGGACGCAGGACGTTTCGTACTGTTCCGTTGTTCCTTCGGGTAAGTACTGTGATTTATCTTTTTAAGACATTTACAAACAAATGACATCTATACTTTAATTTATATTAATAAATGTCAATGCATTTAAGTGTCAACTTTTCATTTCTTACAACATTTTATTAATAAAAAGTAATTTGAAACGATAAAACTTTAAATTAAAATGGGACGGTGTTAGCTTCACCAGTTTAAGTCGTGGCAGGTATCAACGAACCGTAAGTCGGCAATGGCAGCAACGTAACTTTTTGTTTAAATTTTCTTTTATGTTGTTGTATCACACTAACACAAGTGGTTTTATGGACCAGTTTAAATCTAAGCTATGAGTCTTCATAAAAATCTATTAGCGACTAAACTTTTTTTGTCTAGTGTTTACCTTTTAGCGTTGTCAATTTATACAAAGTTATGATATTTTTCGAGGATCGGTATCGAATAGTTACAGTAGTAAATCATTGTTTTTTTGTTCAAACAATATGCATTTGTTCATATTTTGTATGACATTAATCAATTATAATCTATTTTATAGTCTGATGGTCAAATGAATTAAAATAACCATTTTTTTATGGGTCGGTAATACAATTTAGGTTTATACTTACATGCTTTATTACCGACCCATGTGGGTCGGCAATAGCAACTATAGGAAGCTATTACCGATCGAATATAGATTGTTTAGTTTCTCATCTACAAATTCAAATTCAAATTGCTTTATTTGAAGAATGTAAAATAAAGATGTTTGTAGATACAGATAATATTGATCCTTAAACATTCTGCTCGTAGTTGAGCGTGCAAATATATTTTTACTACATACTTTTATGACATAATAGGTGCCTATTAAAAAATGCTTCTTCATGGTTAAATTAACATAAAACATATAATTATATTTTTTTCCAGAAATATGGAGCCACAAAAGTGGCGAAAAGTATACACAACTCGCCGAAGCAATCAATCAAATAGCATAAGGAAATATCCTAGAGTTTGAAATCCTTAATTGAATATAATTATGTACATATATTAATAGTATTATGTTGATTAATTTAAAAGTTTATAATTATTTAGTTCATTACTAAGAAGTACTCATTTGTTTTATTAAAAATAACTATAATAAAAAAAATACGAATATATTTGCATTTTTATTTCGTTTTATTGAGATCGGTACTCATCATCATCACTATAGCCATTGCTGGAAAAAGGCCTCCTCTCACATACGATCGGGAATAGCTGCATAAAAATCGTTAATAGCTTCACAGCCGTTTTTATGGGTCGGTAATTGCAACAATCGACTAAGTCACATTGTAAATTATTTTTTACAAGATAATCCTTTATTAGAATGTATTTGCTTCAATAAAAACATTTTTCATACATAACACTAGCATATAAAATGAAACTATAAATCTTTAGAAGAACCAGTATACTTAAAAAATATGGTTGATTTGAAAATTGCCTTAGAGGGGTCGTTAATACCTGCGTTTACCTTAATTGAATAAATAATTAATGTTTGAGTTTAACCTAGCAAACTAATGTTATCTTTTTGTTAATAATCTACAATTTTACGAACTAATGTCTCGTATTTAATCTGTGCTAATGTAACATCTGTGATTCGTTAATTTAAAATTTAAATATGGCGGCATTCGAATGAAAACTGTCAAGGATAAACGTTGTGTTTAAAATAATAAATAGTTAAATACAAAGTTTGTGAGAATTATTAATCGAGAATTCCCGGAGAAGGTAATATAAGAACAATTATTGGTTAACTACAATGGTTGTGAGTATTAAGTATTCATCAGTAAATTCCGAAGAATTTAACACTATGAAATCGGAAGATTCGTAATCAAGCGAAAAGCAAAAGCCCAATAAAGTAAAATTTTAACGGTAATTTTCGTAATCAGGCAAAAGAGTAGATACATTAAATAATTTGGAAAATCCAAAAGTGCACGCCTCATAATTTTTTTTTAATATATATTTATTAATTATTATTTTTGTTTATTTAATAACAATTAAACCACATCGAATCAGACCCTGAAAAATGAAAGGGTTCTATTCCTGAGCATACTCAAGCGTAAGAGAAAAAAAAAGACTCGATTAGTAAAGTATTTCGGTCGCTATCGTGTTAACAAGAAAAAGGATCCGCACATACAGACACACGGACGTCCAAGACAGAACTTTTTTAAACTGTTTTTTAACTAGTTTAAATAACAAAAATGACATCAAAAATATCATGAACGTTAAAAATAGTGTTTTTTCTTAATATGTGTGTGTATGTATTATCTTACAAGTGCAATGTATGATACATAAAGACATTTTAAGTTTGAAAAATCAGATGTTTTGCGCGAAGTGACAGTAGTACCCACCTCAACGCTTCGCTTATGAGGCGTGCAATTTTATGGTTATTTTTGAGGAGTAGTTGCATGTAGTTGGCATTCAAATACTACGTCTATATTATTTATATTATCATGTACCTAGTACAAATTACATTTTAAGCATAATGTAGGTAACATTACATCTTAAATTTTATTAATAAGGCCTTTTTTACTGAATGAATTGAAGAAATAAGGCATTTTAAAACAAAAATGTCGTGCTTAAAAATATAGCTGACGCCTAGGCCTAGCGGAAAACACCCCTAGCGGAAAAATTACGGGGTTTTTCAAAATACTTTTTATGAGTTCCCACAGCGAGTACCTATTCAAATGAAACAGAGCATTGAATTATTAAAGAACTTCTGAAACCAATTTTGATGAAAACGTGGAACGTATACAAAGTTTTAATTATAAATTAATAACCAAGTTAATAAGACAAAATATTGATTAATTTTGAAGTATTCAATTTTATATGTATATTGTTGGTTTTAACTTAATTATAGCATAATATTTCTATCTATTTATTTATTGAAGTGAAACTTCTTTATCGGGGTTGGAAAAAAATTTAGTGTAACATTTTTTCGTTACGCGCCATCTTGTTTTTATCCCGCGTGATTGGTATTTCTGTATAGTTGCATATAGTAAATTATTTTTTGAAAAATAAGGTCATAAAGAAGTTTCACTTCTTACGTGTGTGTGTACACACGTAAGAAGTGAAACTTCTTTATGACTAAAATAAATAAAATGTGTGCGTGTACTAGTGTTAGTACACGCACACATTTTATTTATAATAATACATATATTAAATCGAATATGAAATAAGGTTAATAAATAATTATTTAAGATTTTCCTTCAGATTGATAATATTTTTAATTTTTATATAGGTAATCCCTAAACTAAAAATCTAAAAGAGTCTTGTCCAAAGCTACCGGGAAAACCATAGTAGGTACCGCCATAAACTAAATTTATAATCTAATAAAAATGTTATAGATTGACGAGAGCTAAATTTATAGTTTTTCAAGAAAAGTTGAGAGTAAAACTTCAAGGTCACGTCATGGCAATACCGTCACATCATGGAGTAAGGCGACGTTTTTGGTAAAGAAAGATGCCATAGAAGATTCGCTTCTGACACACGTGCGTTCGATACACACGATCTTTTTTATAAAATAATAAGATCAATATTATGTTTTAAACAACTTCAAAAATTCAGTACACTTTTCTATTCAACGTAAAAATATAATATTAAACGTAGTTATAATAATTTGTAATTCTCTAGTTGTTACGGATCAAAAATTGATCAAAAATTTGATTCCATTGGTAGGTAAGACAAAGAGCCGACAAGAAAATCTTCTTTATTTATTTATTTATTTATTTATGACACTTTATTGTACATATAACAGGAATTTAAAATAAGAGAATACATAAAATTGGAAAGTGTACAATAGGCGACCTTATTGCTTAAAAGCAATCTCTTCCAGGCAACCATAAAAATAAAGGACATGTAAGACATTGGTAAAAAGCGAGGGCGCATCAAAAAGATTTAAAAAAAGAATAGATAACACAAATAATTCATTACTAATTAAAGAATAGACATAGATAATTCAGTATATATGTATTAATCAAGTTATATTTATATTATACATACAAATTAAATAAAAATAATAAGTTAAATACAAATTAATAAATATATTTAAATATATATATTTATATATATATGCATATAAATACATATTATACATAGTATATATAAAAAATAAATACATATTTATAAGATAAAAAGGAAACTAAATACTGGAGAAAAAGTGCTCTTTTACAAGTGACTTGAAATGATGTGGTGTTTTGGCGCGTCTGATAGTCTCAGGAAGAGCATTCCACAGTCGAATCGCTAGGACGGTAAAGGAGGAGTTAAAAAAATTGGTATGGTGAATAGGGGTGGATAGGAGAAGGAGATCAGAGGAACGAAGGGAAAGGGAACTATTGGAGTTTAAATAATGAAACTGATTTTTGAGATAGACAGGAGTTTTGGGGTTAAACAGGACAGAGTACAGGAGTTGAAGGATGTGAGTATTCCGGCGAAGGCGAATAGGTAGCCAGTGTAATCTTTTGCGAAAATCAGAAACATGATCGAACTTGCGCAAGCCGAAAATGAATCTGATGCAAAAGTTTTGCAGCCTCTCGAGAGCATCAAGTTGATATTCGTGAAGATCGGGATAAGAGGAGTCGGCATAATCTAGGAGAGGAAGCAAAAGGGATTGAGTCAACGCAATTTTGGTAGAAATCGGCAGGAAGTTGCGTAAACGACGGAGAGAAGAAGCAGAAGCAAACACTATTTTCTGCACTTCCTTGATTTGATCACACCAAGATAAACTTTCGTCCAAGTGCAAGCCAAGACTTTTCACCTTCTTACAGAAAGGAATCACTGTACCGTCTACCGCAATACTAGGTAGGGTTTCCCAGTTTATACGACCTATAAGCTGTTTACTGCCTAAAATAATAACCTTGGTTTTGTCAGGATTAATTCTTAAACCATGGTCTTTACTCCATTTAACGATGGTGGCTAGCTCAGTATTTATACGAAAAATCTCATTCGGTAGTTCTGATAATGAGGCGTGCGAATATAATTGGAAATCGTCTGCATACATATGATAAGGAGAATTAATATTACTGGATATAGAGTTAATAAAAATTGAAAATAAGAGAGGAGACAACACACCACCTTGCGGGACGCCAGCAGATACGTTGCACCAGGAAGAAGACAAGTCTTCAACCATGACACGCTGCCGTCGTGCTTCTTGTTGCTTTTGTCAAACATACGATCATTAATTCCACAAAGTGTCCTGTTTATATCATTGATTTTTGTCATATCAAATCCAATTAGTGTCTATATTCGTCGTACAATTCCAATTTTAATATATATGTTACAGTCAAAACCCTGAACCAGTCAATATCCTTATTGACGGTTATTAAGGTTATTGACTAAGGGCGTCGGTTAATATCATTATTGACTGATTTTATCTGAGAAAAACAGTTAATAAGGTTATTGACCGACACCGGCACACGACCGGTAGCATATATAACTCAAAGGTGACCGATATAGTGATCTATCAACGCACAGCCCAAACCACTAGAAGGATAGGGATGAAATTTGGCATGCAGGTAGATGTTAGGACGTAGACATTGGATAAGAAAGGTTTTCCCGATATTCTTACGGGAACGGGGAAAAACGGGAATGCACGTACAAAGCCGTGGGCGGAAGCTGTACTATAAAACTCAAGTTTTTTTAACTTACTACAGTTAACTTTGTGGACTTCACGCCATTAAGCGCCATTCAATACTGGAACAAATACAAAAAGAACTGTGGTATTGCTTCCAATGCAACCGTTGAATACGGGTATAAATGTCAAACCGTAGGTGTAGTCATTAGATACACACCGCTGAGCAGAGGTTTAAAAATGTGGTCAAGTGTGTGAGAATTGAGGGGGGTTCTGTATGTTTTGGATATAATGTTTAAATTCGGTTATAAAAAGGGGAGAAGAAAGAAGATGAATAATATAAAATTAAAAGAACAATATAAACCTCTAAGCGATGTACTTGGCAAACTTTAAGCTATTCGAATTGGGAAGTGCCTGGCGATCTGCACTACAGGCTACGGCCTATCGCAGACACCGGTCCTCTTGGTTTATGTTTACTTATACTTAAAGTAATAAGTTTTTGAGGAAAAGAAATGATTTATTATTATTTATATTAGCTTGTATTAGACAAGTACATACTAAAAATCATTAATTACTACGTTTACTTTGGTAAAAAATAAAAAATGTGTGCGTGTACTAGTGTACACACGTAAGAAGTGAAACTTCTTTATGACCTTATTTTTCAAAAACTAATTTACTATATGCAACTTTACAGAAGTACGAAAAAGATGGCGCGTAACGGAAAAATGTCGCGTGTAACGAAAAAATGTTACACACAATTTTTTTCCAACCCCGATAAAGAAGTTTCACTTCAAAAATCCAATGGGTGACTAATTTCTTCTTTCTTTTCAGCTTTGGAACAACCAACATACAGCACTACTGTGGAAGAGGCTTGGAAGAGGCCATTTAGAACATGCATTTTAATATATTAATTGTTCATAGGCGGTAGTGACCACCTACAATCAGGTGGCGTACAGGCCACATGATCTTTTGTTGATTCTGCCATGGCGAGAGATTATTTAAATACGTAAAATGAAGACAGATAACTTTATTTATTTATTGAAATCCTTTATTTAACACACACACACACACACACAAAAGAGAAAAAAGAATTAACACACAGAAAAAAAAGAAAACCATAATATGTTAAATAGGCGGCCTTATCGCTATAAGCGATCGCTACCAGGCAACCTTTATATTTAGGTACCTACTGTGACTGTTTACCTTTAAAAGTAAGCGTAAATATTTTTCGTTCATTAGTTTGTTTTAAGTCAGTATTTACTCAATTTCTGAAATTACTTACTATGTAAAACGCTACATTGTTATTTAATAGCCCAGTCTAATTAAAATCAAGCTAAGCTAAGGTAGTAAAGACATTACATATATTTCTGACTAGCTTCCGCCCGCGACTCCGTCCGCGCGGAAAAATTAAGAAAAAATAAGATTTTTTTTTTCCTACGTATTTTTCCGGGATAAAAAGTATCCTATTTTATGCCCAGGATAATAAGGTATAATTGTACCAAGTTTCATCGAAATCGAACCGTTAGTTTTCACGTGATGCCTTCACATACAGACAGACAGACAGACAAAAATTTTTTTAATCACATATTTCAGTTTGGTATCGATCCAGTAACACCCCCTGCTATTTATTTTTTCAATATTTTCAATGTACAGAATTGACCCTTCTACAGATTTATTATATGTATATGTTACAGCCAAAGTAATAAAACTGGATATTATATATATTATCTAGCCATTATTTATAATGTCTATGCAATTTAGATAAAGTGATAATTGACACATAATTAATCACTTTCACTAGCAATTTTATATAATATCTTCAAATACTTGGATAATGTAATAAAACAAGTAGGTAAAGATTATAAAATTATATTTAAATTTGCCTTATGCATGCCAACTACATGTTTAGCAAAATTATATACTCTTATTTGAAATGTAACAATTATAAAGATTATTTTAAGAATTAAAATAACATTATCATAGATAATAATTCTACGTTAATTAACAATGTTATAGAGTTATTAAACTGTTCACTTATAAAGTAAATTTAAAGCTAAGTAAATATAAAGTGAAAAAAAAAACAGAGATCAATACAAGTATTTGGTATCACTCTTTAGACTACAAAAAAAAAATAAAATTAAAAAATTAAAATGAACTGACTGAATTAAAATAACTGGGTCATAATTATTATTTATTCTTACAAGTAAGGCTCTTGTGACATTTTGAGTTACACATAAGGTTTGACTTTTTACATTTACACTTATTAGAAACGCACTCTCCAGTACAGTTGCAATGCTGAAATCCTTGGCCACCAAGATGTGACTCTTTTTTTGCACATTCCCTGATGGTAACTTCATGTTGGGGAATGATATCAGTTGTAATAAACGTTTCTTTGCAGACAGTGAACTGATTTCTTGTGTAAAGTTGATTTAGAATACCATGCTTTGTGCCCAACTTGTACATTCCTTCTGTTTCCTGAGAAATTATAACAGCCATAATGTTTCTATCATCGGCTTTGGCGCGGTCTACATCTGGAATCTTTACCACTACATTATCACCTCTATTAGCAGCAGGATATTTTAGCGAAGATAGGGCTAACATTTTATCTGCTTGCTTTTGCAGAGATTGTCCAACTAATTTTCTGATATTTCCAATGTTTTGTTTCTTTTTATCGAGAGCAATTACTACTTCTTGGTCACTTACACACTGCGTTATATTTGACGGATCTGACGTATTTCCTTGGTTTTTGTTCTCGTTATCAGGTTTTCCTGTCAGGCTGTCTTGAATTTTATTTTGCGAATCAGTGTTTAGACTCTCTATTTCATCATCTTCATTAAACACAGCGTCGGTAATATTGCGTTCGGCTTCCCTCTCCTCATCGAACTGGTTTTCGTCTTCTTTCAGTATAGATTCTAGCTCTTCTTCTGTTGACAGTTCAACTATCACGTCTTTAGGAAGATTATTTAATCCGACTTTAGGTTTACAGCCAAACATTGCTTCGTAAGGGCTACGATTTATCCCTGCGTGATACGCTCTGTTCTTCATAAATTGAATAAAACGTATTCCTTCAGACCATTTCGTCGTCTTGTTAGATTCTAGCCAAGTACAAAGCATCTTCTCTACGTCTTGGTTAGCCCTTTCAACAGACCCTTGTGATTGAGAGTGTCGGGGCTTGCCATGCACGATTTTTAATTCCGGCCACATCGCGCAGACTTCTTTGACCACCTTGTTAGCAAATTCCCTACCATTATCGCTTTGCAATATACTAGGCGCTCCGAATGTAGTAAAAATGTCTAATAAATGATACGCTACCTCTTCTGCTCGCTTACTTTTTAAACACCGCAGCTGCACGAATTTTGTTAGGTGATCTTGATAGACCATAATGAATTTAAATTCACCATCACTTTGAGATTGCATGTCTATAAGATCAACTTGACACCTTGAATTAAGCTCGTTGCTGATAATCGGTTTTACAACAAGACCTTTTTTTGGCAAACTTTTTTTTTTCTGACAAGATTCACACAGATTCAAATACACAGTGACGAGTTCAGCAGTTACATTTTTATATCTTAATTTTAACTCTTTCATCATTCTGACTCTGCCACCGTGTCCAATACTAATATGACAGTCGTGGATTATTTGAAAAGTTTCGTCTAAGTGAGCATAGTATATAATGGGATCACCTTCGTTTTTAACCGGAATTATTAGTTTTTCTGATGCTCCAATTTTGACGACATCGTATCTTGCTAGGCGCTGGTAATCTTCAGGTGTTTTCTTAGTATTCTTGTTCTTTGATGCTTTTACTTTTAAAATTAAAGATAAATATTGATCACTTGCAAACAACTGATTATTTTTCCCCTTATTTGCAATAAGTGCAGTGATAGTTTCATAGAAACGTTTTTTCATTTCATCTGCCATCATCAGACACTGTTACGAATAAAAACTCGCGGAAATTGCGGCGCAGACGGCGCGACCTCTCCTTACAAATCGACAACGAACACTATTGCGTCAACCACAAAATGGCGGCGATCACGCCACGCCGTAGCGGAAGAGCGAGAGGGGTAATAAGTCGCTTTTATACCGTATTTATTACTTTGGCTAACGTTGACCAGCTATTATGAATAATATCTGCATAAAGTGATTAATTTATCATATTATCTAGTCAATTTGGGTATTATGTATAATGACCAGTCATTTTGTATAATAGCTACTTAATCACTATGACTGTAACATATAGATTAAAAAACGGAACCCTAATTCCGCCAAACAGCTACTCAGGTTCGATATTGCAACCCACCCTTAACCGGAGGCGGTTAATTCGAATTTCTGCTGAAATGAGAGTTATTTGAATAGCCTCAAATGAGAGATAAATATTAAATAATTGCTTACTAAGCACTTAATGCTTCGCTGCTTGAATTATTTAAGTGGTTGAAACGTCTGCTGGTTTTTTAAAGTGAAACTTTTAGGCGCATTGAGTGTACAAGTGCGTCATGGCAATATCTTCACGTCATGGAGAAGCGACGATTTTGGTATCGTTGAAGCTTGCCAAAGAAGTTTCACTTAGGACACGTATGCTCGGCACACACGCTCTTTTTTAAGTTATGTAGTACGGAAATGAGGAAAATTTTCGTATTTATGTGTGTATAAACTTTTTGCTAATAATTAAAATATACAGCTTGAACGGTTCATTTTCACTCTCACTCTCACTCTCACGCTCACTCTCACTCTCACACTCACTCTCACTCTCACTCTCACTCTCACTCTCACTCTCACTCTCACTCTCACTCTCACTCTAACTCTCACTCTCACTCTTTTCCAACCATTTTATCCAGTACTAAAACTAAAATTGTTCTATCTAAAAGTGTCTAGGCTATTATGTATGTGTATCCAGATTTAAAAAAAATGTAGGGACAAATGAACTGAGTCTCATACCAGAAAAGATTCATGATGAATCATTTAATTCGTGTACTTAAATCTGTTTTAAGGAAGGAAACTTTCGTTGATCGGAAAATAATTAGGTGAATACATAACAATTTACGCAATTATTTTTTTAATCATGTTTATTGAAGCTATACCTAAAATAACGTTAAGAGCATAATATTATGCTTAAAATATGTAAATGTGTTCAGTATTTTTTGTTTGGAGTTGCTCATCATCTTCAGAGTATCATATAATATTATAACCTAACTAATATAATTGTAAATGCGAAAATAACTCTGTATGTATGCTGTCTCTTCTTCACGCCTCAAAAACTGAACCGATTTGGATGAAATTTGGTAGAGCAGAGAAAGGACATAGGATAGGTTTTATTCCGAAAATCCCAGCAGAACTTTGCGACTTTTCTACTACTCGGACGCAAATCCAGTTTTTAAAAGTGATAGTTTAATATATTGATAGTTTTTAGATCAATATTTTTGGCCCCTACAAGTATCAAACAAGGAATTCTTGAGCTTTACAATAGGAGAAAGTGGATATTCTGAAAATACTTCAAATTTGAAAATAGCACCGGAGAGTAAATTTCCATTAGGGTTTTATAAGTGAAGTGTTTACAGGATTAAAATTTTCAATATAATTGAAAACTAAGTCTTACACCGGGCGTTCGTTGCCAAAATCTATACTATTATTATTTTTATTTTTAATATTATAAAGCTGAAGAGTTTGTTTGTTTGAACGCGCTAATCTCAGCAACTACTGGTCCGATTCGAAAAATTCTTTCAGTGTTAGATAGCCCATTTATCGAGGAAGGCTATATTATCACGTAATGACCAACAGGAGCAGAGCACTGCGGGTAAAATCACGGGGCACAGCTAGTATAAGATATGCTATAAAACCAATCAGTCAATAATATATAAAAAATTCTATTCTCCAAGCACTGAATTCAAACTATATTTCAAATTGATTTATTGTATGAAAGATCTAAATTTATATTTCGTTGTAAAGTACCAGCGATTCTTACAACTAGTCACTTCAATATGGAAAAATTGGATTTTTATTGGGTTATTTCTAAGATCAGAATTGAGGTTCCTTTATAACTAGCTGTGCCGCGCAGTTTCACCCGGGCAAATTTTATTTCTATAGCTCATGTGTTATTCTGACCTATGTTCCTGATATGTCTATATAAACTATGACTGATAGGATATGTAGAGTTTCATCCAAATCTGCCCAGTAATTTATTAACTCGTGTGTTATTCTGATGTATCTTACTAATATTATAAATGCGAAAGTTTGTGAGGATGGATGTTTGTTACTCTTTCACGCAAATACTACTGAACCGATTACAATGAAATTTGGTATGTAGGTAGTTGAAGACTCAGAATAAGACATAGGCCAATTTTTTTCCCGGAAATTCCACAGGAATGGGAACTATGCAGCTTTTTCTTTGAAAGTGTGAAGCCCTGGGCGGATATCTAGTAACCTATAGGTACTACTGTAAAGTTTCATCCAAATTTAATCTCAATTTTCTTTTTCATGAAATGTAACTAACATACATACATCCATCCATCGTCATAAACTTTCGCATTTATAAAATCAACAGGATTTGATCGAAAAATCAATGTTTTAATCTTAAAAATACTGAAATGTACCAAGTATTAGTTGTGTGTTGTAGTGGTGTAATTAATGTGTGTAATGTCTTAAAAGATTACAAACGAACAAACATACTTTTGTAGATTATTATATATAGATAAGGTATGTAGGCGTGTCAGCTAATGCGATCTACTATTATCTATGCTTTATTTTGAAACATCCCCGCTATTTCAGGATCGGAAATTGTAGGCTTAGGGTGCACTCACACACATCAGTCACCGTCACGGCACGTCACCGGACAGGATTAAAAAAAAATATGTATCAATAGTTCTAGTATGACTCTGTTCCCACACGACAGTCGCCGGCACGAAATCTATCAGTGACGTCCCCGGTCAGGCACGTCAAATAATCTTTCCATACATGTATCATACTTTTATCCCCACTCACCCGGTGCCGTCACGTCTCAGTTCAGTCAGCGTCGTGCTACCGTCAATTGCTACATGTTCTCTAGCGTGACACACGTCTAATCACTGACTAACCTGATGTATGTGTTCAATGATTCAGTCAAACCGGCGACGTGACTGACGGACAACATGACGGTGACTGGTATTTGTGGATACGTACACAAACCGTCACCGATCAGTCATCGGTGACTTGACGGTGACTGATGTGTGTGAGTGCACCCTAAATAATATATATCAGTTACAAGACATATACATTCTTGGAATAACAGTTTATAAGTCCATAAGTTTGTGGGTGGTCTAATTATTACAATGCGGAGGTGTACATCATTGTCACGAGTAGATTATTATTTTAGTTTTATATAATAACTAGCTTTCCACCCGCGGCATCGCCCGCGCAGTCAAAGTAAAACCCGCATAATTCCCGTTTCCGGGATAAAACCTAAATACCTACCTATGTCCTTTCTCGGGTATCAAAATATCTCTATACCAAATTTCAAGCAAATTGGTTCAGTAGTTAAGGCGTGATTGAGTAACAGACAGACAGACAGAGTTGCTTTCGCATTTATATATTTTTTTTAAACTAAACCAATTAAAAATTTATATTTCTTTTTAAAACGGCAAACGGGCTTGTGGAGCGCCTGATCGTAAGCGAGTCCACCGCCCATATTCATCTACAGGGGTTTCTGCAGGTGCGTTGCCGACTTTTTGAGATGGAGGTACACTCTCGATTAGTATAGATATTATGTATATTTTCGTTAGCAGAGAATTTTCATGATAATGAGTATTCCAATTTTATTATTTTTTGTCATGGCGGATTAAACTTCAAAGAGAGAGGAAAAGTAAAAGAAGAAGCAAGCTTTTACTTCAATGCTTTTTTTAACGTTAAAAAAAATGTGGATACTTGTGTCTAGTTATTCGAAGAATAATAATAAAAATACTTCGTTCGAAGCTTACGAGAACTCTATAATACGAGGGAAATTATTTTTTGTAAACAAAATCAGGGGAAAAACTAGTATAGAATGCAATCATCGGGATTAATTTCCTTTGGTCCAAGGTTCCGGTTTATTGGAGCGGAAAAATTGCGATTCCAACGATCCTCTGCTAAATGTAAGGAAAAAGTTAAATAGTAAAAGATAGAAAAGTTACAATATTACTTACTTTTAATAGCGAATTTTCCATTTTCACAAGATGTCTGATTTTCCTTATTAAGCTATTGCATAGCTTCTATCACGGGCCTTGAGCGCGGGGACCGAATCCAGAAATTCCGTAACGAAAAAGCCTCACGCTCCCCACTCCGACGGGTACGGAGGTGTGGCTTGAAGGCATGCTATGCAATAGCTTTACCGCGGCAGTCCTCGAGTGCCACACGTCTTTTTTTAAATTTTAATAACTGTCTTTATTGATCTTTGCAATATAACGATAAAAAATCAGAAAAAAAATATACCTACGCAATTCTACGAATGTGATCTACGTAACTTTGAAGTAATTGGCTCTTAGACTATTTCCTTCTAGTTTTAGAAATAGGGTAAGTACAAAAGGTATTAAACAACAATACAATAAAATTATTCTCATAATAATTTAACGTTTAAGCTATATTATTATGCTCTAAGTGTAAAGTTAGAAAAGTTATCAATTGGAAAGGTCAGCTCTCTGTCAACATAATGCATTGCTAGAGTACTTGGGTTATGAATGTTTGTATAGTCCGAGAGACGGTGTCTGGTTATTAATTTTAATTTAACTATTTTACGTAATAAACTTGACAGTCCTGATTAGATCTGCACTTTTTGAAGTGAAAACTTCTTTAGCGGCGTTGGGTATAAAATCTTAAACTCGCGTCAGGACACGTGACCTGATCGAAAAAGCTTAAGACGGATGGATACCTATCAAACTCAAACTCAAACTCAAACATTCATTTATTCAATTAGACTACTATTTAGTAGCACTTTCGAATCGTCATTACATAGTATTTTTAACATTTACCACCGATTCGGAAAGCAGTATCTATGGAGAAGAATCGGCAAGGAACTCCATAGTTGCTCTTTTAAAAATTATTATCAAACATGCTCAACGTTAATAATCAACTTTTCACTTCTGCCGGCACTTCCGGAGTGCAACCCGTCTTTTTTTTAGCCCTTATATTCCATGTGTAAGACGGATACCATTCCAAAATATCAAACATGCTGAACGTTAATAATCAAGTTTTCACTTCTGCCGGCACTCCCGGAGTGCAACCCGTCTTTTTTTTTATTAAATGGGCGATACACGCACAGAAATAAAGTTATTTTAGCGGTTATGAAACGTGATGATTATAACGGTATGTGATTTAAACTATAGAGCTGCTGTACACTATAAAAATAAAATAATTTATTATTTATGTTTGAAGCGTAAATCCGTAAAATAATACTTACCTATAAGTTAACGTTGATATGACTAATTGATTTTATTTGTTAGTATACACAGAGAATCGAACTCACGACCTGCAATTGTCCTGTAATATAATAGCTGGATACACCGTGCACTATATTAACACTAGCGGTCTGCCCCGGCTTCGCCCGTGGTACATATTTCGCAATAAAAAGTGGCCTATGTCCTTTCTCGGGTATCAAAATATCTCTATACCAAATTTCATGCAAATTGGTTCTGTAGTTAAGGCGTGATTAAGTAACAGACAGACAGATAGAGTTACTTTCGCATTTATAATATTAGTATGGATGTGCTATTTATTAAATAGGTTTGGTGCCGAACATTAAGCATTAAGTATTAAGCCCGTGCACCGACATCAAACCTTTTTAATAAATAGCACATATAATTAATAATATGTAGTAAATAATAATGTCAAATCTTTTTTATTTCTTACTTTTCCGTTTTTGAGGTCGGTTGTTTTTAACGCAGTTATTTTTATTAGTGAATATTAAGCTTTCCGTGCGATTAGAGCTTTTTATGAAAATTAAGCTCTCCGTGTGATTAGAGCTTCTTGTGAAAATTAAGCTCTCCGTGCGATAAGAGCCTTTAATGAAAATTAAGCTCTGCGTGCGATTAGAGCTTTTTGTGAAAATTAAGCTCACCGTGCGATTAGAGCTTTTTGTGAAAATTAAGCTTTCCGTGCGATTAGTTTTTTATGAAAATTAAGTTTTCCGTGCGATTAGTTTTTTGTGAAAATTAAGCTCTCCGTGCGATGAGAGCTTTTTGTGAAAATTAAGCTCTCCATGCGATTAGAGCTTTTTGTGAAAATTAAGCTCTCCATGCGATAAGAGCTTTTTGTGAAAATTAAGCTCTCCGTGCGATTAGAGCTTTTTGAAAAAAATTAAGCTTTCCGTGCGATTAGAGCTTAATGAGAAAGATTAAGCTCTCCGTGCGATGAGAGCTTTTTGTGAAAATTAAGCTCTCCATGCGATTAGAGCTTTTTGTGAAAATTAAGCTCTCCATGCGATTAGAGCTTTTTGTGAAAATTAAGCTCTCCGTGCGATTAGAGCTTTTTGAAAAAAATTAAGCTTTCCGTGCGATTAGAGCTTAATGAGAAAAATTAAGCTCTCCGTGCGATGAGAGTTTTTTGTGAAAATAAAGCTCCGTGCGATTAGAGTTTTTTTTGTGAAAATTAAGCTTTCCGTGCGAATAGAGCTTTTTATGAAAATTAAGCTCTCCGTGTGATTAGAGCTTCTTGTGAAAATTAAGCTCTCCGTGCGATAAGAGCCTTTAATGAAAATTAAGCTCTGCGTGCGATTAGAGCTTTTTGTGAAAATTAAGCTCTCCATGCGATTAGAGCTTTTTGTGAAAATTAAGCTCTCCGTGCGATTAGAGCTTTTTGGGAAAATTAAGCTCCGTGCGATTAGAGCCTGTAATGAAAATTAAGCTCTCCATGCGATTAGTTTTTAGTGAATATCAAGCTTTCCGTGCGATTAGAGCTTTTTATGAAAATTAAGCTCTCCATGCGATTAGAGCTTTTTTGTGAAAATTAAGCTCTCCGCGCGATTAGAGCTTTTTGTGAAAATTAAGCTTTCCGTGCGATTAGAGCTTTTTGCGAAAATTAAGCTCTCCGTGCGATTAGAGCTTTTTGTGAAAATTAAGCTTTCCGTGCGATTAAAGCTTTTTGTGAAAATTAAGCTCTCCGTGCGATGAGAGTTTTTTGTGAAAATTAAGCTCTCCGTGCGATTAGAGCTTTTTTGTGAAAATTTAGCTTTCCGTGCGATTAGCGCCTTTAATGAAAATTAAGCTCTCCATGCGATTTTATGCGGTTAAGTATCAATTCGGCCGGTATATTTTTTTTATGTATGTACACCGATTACTCCGAGGTTTCTGAACCGATTTACGTGATTCTTTTTTTGTTCGATGCGGGATGGTGTCGAATTGGTCCCATATTTTTTTTTTCGGATAGGCCCAGTAGTTTTTATTTTATGAGCATTTTTGTCTGTACTCGATGACTAAGTTGATATGTAGCAAGTAACTTTGATTCACTTCCCGGTAACCGGTTGAGCTGAAATTTTGTATACGTATGTAAATTTGATAGCGATGAAACATTATCATGACATAAAGCTGATTTGATAATGGAATCGGAAGGTGGCCATAGGAACTCAGTAATATATTGACTCAACTTTATCGAGTTTGGGCTCGTTTGATTCGTGTTGAAAAATACACTAAAAACTATTAAATAAAAATAACTGCGTTAAAAACAACCGACTTCAAAAACGGAAAAGTAAGAAATAAAAAAAAGATTTAATATTATTAACTACTACATAATATTATTGTACATATTTCGCAATAAAAAGTGGCCTATGTCCTTTCTCGGGTATCAAAATATCTCTATACCAAATTTCATGCAAATTGGTTCAGTAGTTAAGGCGTGATTGAGTAACAGACAGACAGACAGAGTTACTTTCGCATTTATAATATTAGTATGGATAAATAAAATAACAATATAAAATCATCAGCTCTTGAACCACAAAGTTCCAGGAAGAGCCGATATTATTTTCTATAAATATCCCATTCAATTGTTATAAAACCTTCGGCTTATTTTATATCAATATAATGGTCACCATAAGTTAACAGAGCGTACACGAGCTAAGCTTTTCAGATATAATTATGTAGAGTATTAATATTCCTGGAATATGATAACAAATAAAATAATAAAAATGTATTGTAGCTTTCTTGATATAAGATTATCATCTTTTATGACACTGAATACAAAAATATCCTCGTTATTTAAGACTAGAATCTTCAAAAAGAGATATAATCAATAATCATACTCATACAAATTTGTAAAAGTCTTGATGTACCAGAGACATACAGAAACACACTACAAAGCGATCTTACATGTTTTATCAAAATATCGTAATTTATCTGACGAACTGTTCGGAAGAATACCGGCTGCTGAATATCACCATCGAACTGCTCGCCACAAGTTGAAATATCACCCTCAACATCTGAATACTTGGCGCTCTTCCACTGTGCGATTTAGGACTTTCTACCACGCACCACTCCTCTGTGGAACGACCTCCCGAGCTCAGCATTTTCGGACAGATACGACTTAAGGTATTTCCTGGTATTTCCTTGTATTTCCTAATATAGTAAATCGAAACATTTAAGTATAAAGTTTTTAACGAACACATAAAAAACCCATTTTCTATACCAATCCGTCAATTGTCATATGAAAATACATATTATTATGTTTTAATTAACACAGATAAATCCGCGTGTTATTCTTAGCTAGACGAAATAACGAAGCAACTCACATACTCCAAAACATATAGACTCCATCTATCATCGACACCTGGGAAACTTCTTGATGGATTGTTATTTTGATCGAACGGTGATAAATTAATTAGGTACTTTTCTGGAAAAAATATCGCGATTTTGACTATTACTAGATAACATGAAAACGAAAGATTTGACATGAATAAATCCTAACAATACGTTAATCCTACTAATATTATAAATGAGAAAGTTTGTGAGGATGTGTGTGTGTTCGTTACTCTTTCATGCAAATTTTACTGAACCGATTACAATGAAATTTAGCACACATATAGAGGGTAACTTAGATTAACACATAGGATAGTTTTTATCCCGAAAATCCCTCGGGGACGGGAATTATGCGAGTTTCTTTACTACACGAGCCAAGACAAAGCTAGTGGGTAGTATTTAATGAAAGCAAACATATAAAAATAATATTACATTCTTAATACGTCCTACTTATTTTACGTAAAAGGTTCTTCATCCCACTGAATCCATGTTACATCCAAAATAACCAATACAAAGAAATATAAGGGCGTAAGTATCTCTTTGTGAGCTTAATTTTTAATGGCACAATGTATACCATTATCGCAGATAATATAATACTATATTAGCCCACACTGTCATCAATATTTTGTATATTTTTAGGTCTACAATGTACGCAGGCAAAGTGCGAGTAAGAAGACATTACTTGGTCTCAAACTTGTATAAAAATTGGTTTGTCCAAAATAAAACTAGTCGCTTTCTCTGTCCCTATATCCCTATGTATCCTTAAATCTTTAAAACTATGCAGAGGATTTTGATGCGGTTTTTTTAATACAATGGTTCTCGAGGGGGATTGCAACTCTCGATTTTTTCCGCTTGTCCCCATGATTTTTGTACGGCGTTGCGGAATAATGGATTAAAAGCAGTATTGAAATAGTATGACACAGATTGCCGTACATAATCAAATGACCTTACCCCTGAAATTCGCGGAAAATAAATAAAAAAATTCCGACTTTGTTGACCACCATTTTAGTACGGCACTGTGCGTTTTCTTATTATTTTTAATGGATCTATCGGTGGTTAAGAATGCCGTACAAAAATATATGACCAAAATTTACCGAGTCTACCTGTACTTTCGAATTCTCATCTGCACTCAGTTGGACAGCTTACAAGTGACGTCACAGTGCTGAATCTTATTATTTTATGCTCCTATATCGTTCTAGATAGGTCACCTGGTGGTTTAAATGACCCATATTTTTTTTTCTATACGGGCCTGTAGTCTATATGATTTATTGGAGTTTAGACAAAGCGGGGAACTATAATTGTTTTTTTCATTAACGTAATTCATTATAGAAGAAGTGATATTATTAATGTGTATAGTATACATTGAAAATTAATATAATTTGACTCTTTTGTAGGTTTAACCCCTAACTTATTGAAGTCTCAAGTATTTTGCACCAAGTTCCAATTCTTATTATCTACGTACAGGTTCATCTCGCTTAGTATACTAGTGGAACACCCTGTATAGATAAAATAATATTTCAAACTCAAACTCAAACTCAAACATTTATTCATTCAATTAGACTTCTTATAGAAGCACTTTTGAAACGTCATTACATATTTTAAAATTTACCACCGATTCGGAAAGCAGTATATCTACGGAGAAGAACCGGCAAGAAACTCCATAGTTGCTCTTTTAAATCATGTCAGTTTTACAATTTTACAAAATACATAATATGTAACATCATATATTATAAAAACATGCCAAAGAACTGTCCTGTGGTTTTTTCCCGACAACCCTCCATGGGTTTTTATCGTCCATATATTCCTGAATACTGTAGTACGCTCTCTGAACTAGTACATTTTTTAAGTAAGTTTTAAATTTAGAACTACTAAACTTGAGGAATTCTATTGTAAAAGCGTATACCTTGACCCATAAATGAATTTTTAACTTTAGCTAATCGGAAAAATGGCATATTATTCTATAGTTGGCCAGAATACGGGAATATGCTAATATTACTATAAGGTAGGAGTTTTCCAGAAGCGTAGGTATTACACAGATTACTAGAATCTTAACTTCATATAAATTCCTAGAAAATATATTAATATGCAACGTTTTCAAGTATCAAAGAATTTCTGTTCAAAAACGACATTTTAATTTCGACTGAAATTTAATACCGATGTACTTTTCTGTTAAATTTTTCATAAGTTCCGTAGGTACTCGTACAAAGGGTGTTGTACATCTTCTTATCTTCTTATATATAAAAATGAATCGCAAAATGTGTTGGTAAGCGCATAACTCGAGAACGGCTGAACCGATTTCGATATTTTTTTTTTAATTATATTCCTTGAAGTACGAGGATGGTTCTTATGTAAGAAAACGTAAATATTATGTACCACGGGCGAAGCCGGGGCGGACCGCTAGTCTTATATATAAAAATGAATCGCAAAATGTGTAGGTAAGCGCATAACTCGAGAACGGCTGAACCGATTTCGATAATTCTTTTTTTATTATATTCCTTGAAGTACGAGGATGGTTCTTATGTAGAGAAAACGTAAACATGTACCACGGGCGAAGCCGGGGCGGACCGCTAGTTTAATATACAAGTAATCGATTTATTTCCAAACTATATTCTTTATAAACTTTAAACAATAATCCTAAAATATGTATAAGAAGTCACATTATGATAGAGTTTTTGCAGTAATTATAAATGTATGATGTTTTCTGTTACAATACAAAACATTGAGTTACTATGTACTACCTACTAGAGAGGACATCGCTTCTACACTATATTTTGTAACACGAGTTAGTCAATCGTCTCAAACCAATTTTTGTTTGTTACATTGATTGGTTTTAACTTTTAATTTATAAGTAATAAGAGGCAGAATATCTACAAAGTGTATGGCTCACTAGCCGCCACGCGGCGCCGCGGCCGCTCTTGTCGCACAGATTTTCTTCGTGCCTCGTGGTGTCCTCTCTATACGTAGTAATAATACCTCAATGGTTGTATATTGTTTTTACTCATAAAAATATCAGTTTAGTCTAAACATTAACCTGATGTATCTTAGTAATCATCTCCATTTAGAAATGTAAAACTTATCAAAATATTCAATTTCAGATCAGACGAAGCTTGCACAAAAATATATCGCAACAGACAGCATCAGATCGGCCAATGTTAAAAATCTTGAAGATTTATCTCCTGTGGCGCATTGGAATGATGGGACATATTGTATCAATCGCTTTTAGTGGTCATACGATTTAAAAAATATGAGGAAGTAAAGCCATGTACATATTTTAAATAAAAAGCTTTCAAGACAAATGTAATTTTTATTCTTAACTTACAAAGCATTTCTAAAACAATTAACATTCTAATTGAATAAATACCTATAAAGTTTTTATAATGCCACCTTTTGAAATGACAATCTTATATATAAAATTCTCGTGTCACAATGTTAGTCTGCATACTCCTCCGAAACGGGTGGACCGATTCTCATGAAATTTTCTGTGCATATCGGGTAAGTCTGAGAATCGGCCAACATCAATTTTTCATATGTACCACGGGCGAAGCCGGGGCGGACCGCTAGTGGTTCTATATTTTAACTCAAATGAAAAAATATGGTAGTCAGCCATCCAGTTAGCATGTAATTTGAAACAAAGAACAATATTTCAAATATTTAGCATGTATTACTTACTGTACTTTAAACATTCGTAACTAAGTAATCTATGCTAATATAATTTGCCCGTTTAATTAAGAATTCCAATATATAAGTATATAAGTAATATATAAGTTCTAAAAATATCGCTACGTTGAATACTCTTTGAACCACAAACTAATAAGCGTCTATAAAACATTTTTGCCCAATTACTTCAAACTAGCTGTGCCCCGCGGTTTTACCCGCGATACTTCGCTTCAGTTGGTCTTAGCGATGATATACATCCTCGATAAATGGGCTATCTAACACCTAAAGAATTTTTCAAATCGGACCAGTAGTTCCTGAGATTAGCGCGTTCAAACAAACAAACTTCAGCTTTATAATATTAGTAAAGACCAGTCAAGCAAAAGTGATATTGTAAGATGCTTATTTCAAAGTAGAATTGGGATAGCCGCCTACGTGTATACTATTATACCTCTGTAGTATTACGATTCACTAGTTGCTCTATGAATGGTCCATTCAATACTTGGTCGTTTACTGCGCACGCGTGACATCGATCCGCGGGGGAGGGGGCGGAGGTGCGAGGGGCCGGGGCGACCACTGGTTGAGGTTTTGGTTTTGCGAATTTTTTAGATTTATAAAGTGAAACTTTTATTACACCGTCTCAAACTTTTTGGTCTGTGTAGCGCATGTCGCGTGTGTCGCGGCTGCCGAGTAGGTATACCTACTCGGCAGCCGACCGTCACGCGACATGCGCTACACAAAGCAGTGTTCGGAACCGTTCGAACAGTTTCACTTTTACCGTGGTTTCATAAAACCACATAACATTTTTTTTGATTTGTTAGTAATTTGTAGGATGAAGTTGTGTCCTATTAATGAAATAGACGCGACAGCATAGACCGTATGTGTGTTTTATCTTTAAACCTAAAATGCGTTTTCGATAAATAAACATATGAATGGATTTAATTTTATAATAAGAGCATAATAAAGGACCAAATCATACTTAATATCTACCAAATCATATTTAATAAACTGCATTAGAATTCAGAAGAAACAAAACCCCCGAAAGCTGTTGTACGCGAATTTGCCAAACAAAAAACGTACGGTCTACTTATTGTTTTAAATCAACAAACAAAAAAAATTATTAGCTTTTACATCTTATGTCTCTATAAAAAAATCCAAGTATAAATAATAATAGCATTTATAGACCTTACCCTCGAAAATGATAGAACCGCTCATACTAATAAACAGTATGATTTGAAGTGTAGCTGCAAAAGGTAATCAAGCTAAAGCAAAGATTAACTTTTATTTAATTAAATAAGTGAAAAGTCTCTAATAATGGCGTGAATAACGTATGAGTAACGTAACATACACCGATTTCATTTTAAAACTTTTATTTAATTAAATAAGTGAAGAGTCCCTAATAATGGCGTGCATAAAACGTATCCGTTGACATACACCGATTTCATAGTATAAAATGATTATTTTGTTGAACTGCTTATACGTATTAGTGTTATAATTATCTAGTTTTATATGTTAACCTAAGTTTCCTATTTCAAACAGTTCTAAATACATGTAACCACAAATCTTGCCCCATTTATTTAAACAGAAATAAAACAAAAATAATAAGTTCTAATAAAATCACTAACCAATGGCTAAGCCCCTGGCTGCTACGTTTTCGGTAAGAACATATAGTTAGGTATATTTGGTTTGACATATGCACAGATTTCTATTTAGTATATCAATTTTGGCCTAAAATTTGGGAGCGCTCTAAAAATAGAATGAATATTTACATACAAGCTTTGTTAGCGGCTTTGTCTGTTATTCGTGTTATTGAACCGGAATAAATAGTTAGTGTACTTATTAATGTTTTAAACTAAGTATGAAATTATAACGTTTTTGGTATAGTAGTTGCGTAAGCGTAGAACAAAGAGGTCTTGGGGGAAAGAATAATTTCTGCAGCAGCAGGACACAGAAGGCTGATTACCTACTATATACTTTAACGCTTTATTTTAACGATTCTTTTGTCTGTAATTATAATTTGAATTAGTGAAACAGATGTGAAATGCATTTCACATCTGTTTCACTAATTCAAATTATGTAGAACCGCCATCCTGTTACAAATGACCCGAAAGTGTTTTGTGTCAGTGTTTCGGGTCATTATTCATCAATATTATCTAGAGAATCTTAACATAAAATATTAAGTATCTTCACCGTGTGTGACGCGCTTAACGCCTCCTGATGTTAGCGCGTTAAAACAAACAAACTCTTCAGTTTTGCACGCCTCATAAGCGAAGCGTTGAGGTGGGTACTACTGTCGCTTCGCGCAAAACATCTGATTTTTCAAACTTAAAATGTCTTTATGTATCATACATTGCACTTGTAAGATAATACATACACACACATACAGTGCCGGATTAAGCCAGCGCGGGGCCTGTAGCAAATTCTGTCAAGAGGCCCTTCGTTTGCTATAGTTTCTCAAGTTAAAGGGTATTAAATAAAACAAAACTATTACAAATAAACTTTTCTGCATTTAATATGGGCAAATTTAGAGATAACACTTTCACTATCGACTTCTTTAAGCAAATCTTAATATATATAAATCTCGTGTCACAATGTTTGTCCTCAATGGACTCCTAAACCACTTAACCGATTATAATAAAATTCGCACACCATGTGCAGTTCGATTCAACTTGAGAGATAGGATAGTTTAAAGCACAAAGCGGGCGAAGCCGCGGGCGGAAAGCTAGTTATACTCTATATTCATCAAAGTAAGGTGATTAAGACGTTCTTGGCCCATCGTGTTTCTTAATTAACTCGTTTTAATACGTTTTAACGTTGAAAAAGAACGTTCGCCACTGCAATTAGTGATCATGAGAGACAAGTAAATGCGCAAGGCAATTTCTACGTTTGGGAAACACGATTCTAAGGAATTATTTAATAAAAGTTTATAAAATTGCAGTTCCAGAGACTCTTGTTTCTTGCTATCAATAACAGTAGCCACATCTGTTTTCAGCAGTTCAGCGAACTGCACTAATTCGTCGCCTAGGCTACTTTCCAAATCATCTTCGTAAGCACTGACCATACGTGAGGCGCTTTTGTTACATAAACGATAAATTTTTAATTAAATAAATTATGTACATAAAAAAAATGTTTCAAAATTACAATGATTACCTATATAAATCCAACAGCACTACCTCGAAGATCTTTTAACCATTTTACCGTTTTACCCATAAAAATGGCAAATTCATTTTCAAAATACTGGCAGCATACGTCATACGTTGAAGTTTTGTATTGCTTCGTATATGTAAAATTAGATATTATTTGTATACAAAATTAAATAAGCCAAATAATCTACAGAGAACCTGTAAAACGATGTTTTATCTTTTTGTTTGTTTTCGGGAACAAATTTTACAGCGTTTTAATATCACAAGACAGCATTTTTTACTAAAATAGCAAACCCCCTTTGACTTATTGCATGACACTATAATCGCTATAGCACTGGTGGAGGTTCGTATTCGTTTTTGATTTCGTATTTTCTTTGACAAGGGCGATGGATGATTGTCATGCTCCATCTGCCTTTTATTTTGTAATCTAAGGTTTGAAAGTCGATAGAATCCTATTTTATTTGATCGGGTTGTTACGAATAGCTCGTTCGATGACAATATCAGGGGATTCCCCTGTTAGTTTTGCCGTGCTACCAACTTGCGTGTAGCGCAGTGCAAGCAGTACAACACAAAGGCATGACGAAAGATTTTGAAATCCTCTTCCATAATGTGTGTATACGTTTACTATACAAGAAAAACCCTATATTTCGGTAATATACTTCAATTTAACGAAGATAAAAGCCATTTTTCAAAAAATATTTATTAACTGTGCCAAAACAGCTCGCAGGTGTCATGGCGTAGGCGTGACGTCACAATTTAGTAAATACGTAATTATTTGTACGCTTTGCGAAGATAATTAAAAAAATATTTATTTAATATGTGTTATAGAAACGAATTTCAAAGTTTATAAGTTGTGTGCAGTATTGCAGTGTGAATCCACATAAAAATAATGCTCAAAAATGTGTTAGTAATTATTTCAAGCGAGAAAATAATAAGAAATGATTGCATAAAGTTGGCGCGGAGAATCCCGAACCACGTATTCGTGAATTCGCAATTATATTTCTGTTCTGAGTCGATAAAGCATACGTGAAACAATAGAAAATAAATAAAAATGCGTACTCTCAACATATTCATAACAACAAAACACATCTGACGTGAGTTGTTTACTTAAGCGTGACGTCACGCGTGTTTTAGTCAAAATGGCGAACTGCAGAATTTCAATGTTTTATTTTATTGATAATCTCATTAATCTTAATGTTTTTAAGATTTCTAAGTCACTATATTTAATTTATTTATTATACATTTTCCCTTAAAAACACTAATACGATCATTTATAGATACTGTCGTCATGCCTATTGTAGAAACGTGGTAAAATTTTAAATTATTGTTGTAGATTTTGATACCAACGTTTCTCGTGGTAGGTACGTGTATTTTTTTTACGGTACGTGTATTATAAATTGATATTTTTTACGGTCAGACAGGTATTAGACCGCGGGGCCCCCCGAGTCACGGGGCCCGTAGCATTTGCTACTCTTGCTACGTGGCTAATCCGGCACTGCACACATATTAAGAAAAAACACTATTTTTAACATTCATGATATTTTTGATGTCATTTTTGTTATTTAAACTAGTTAAAAAACAGTCTAAAAAAGTTCTGTCTTGGACGTCCGTGTGTCTGTATGTGCGGAGGATTTTCTTGTTAACACGATAGCGACCGAAATACTTTACTAATCGAGTCTTTTTTTTTCTCTTACGCTTGAGTATGCTCAGGAATAGAACCCTTTCATTTTTCAGGGTCTGATTCGATGTGGTTTAATTGTTATTAAATAAACAAAAATAATAATTAATAAATATTTATTAAAAAAAAATTATGAGGCGTGCACTTTTGGATTTTCCAAATTATTCTAATATTAGTATAGATGTGTTCTGTGTGTGTAGAGATAAACTACGATAACATGGCGCGCCCCTCCAAAATTCAAAACGTTTGAAAGAATTTGTGAAATTCATAATAAATAATATAATAATATACTTAATATAATAATAAAAATTAATAATTTAATTATTATATTATTATAAATAATAATATAATAATAATAATATAATATTTAAATATTTGTATTTCACTACACACATTGAAACAGTAATTTGGAGGGGCGCGCCATGTTATCGTAGTTTATCTCTAATTAGCTATTGACTCTTCAGTAATTTTTTGTTATATTTTAAGTCACAAGTCGTCACTGATAATAAACTTTGCAGAAACTTTCTCTGTAACACATGCTTGGTGTATGAACCATTTTGGCATCACTGTGTTTTCACATGGTTTTCACTATTCATATTATTAGTGTAATTATTTGTGTACTGATAGAATGTGAGTTTTTCTTAATAATTTCTAATATTGTAAAGATCGAGGATTCGATTTTTGTATGTTTATATTTTTGTTATAACTCTTCAAGTTACTGATTTGTAACTTAGGATTATTATGAACTAGCGGTCCGCCCCGGCTTTGCCCGTGGTACATGTTTACGTTTTATCTACATAAGAACCATCCTCGTACTTCAAGGAATATAATAAAAAAAGAATTATCGAAATCGGTTCAGCCGTTCTCGAGTTATGCGCTTACCAACACATTTTGCGATTCATTTTTATATATAAGACTGGCGGTCCGCCCCGGCTTCGCCCGTGGTACATGTTTACGTTTTCTCTACATAAAAACCATCCTCGTACTTCAAGGAATATAATAAAAAAAGAATTATCGAAATCGGTTCAGCTGTTCTCGAGTTATGCGCTTACCAACACATTTTGCGATTCATTTTTATATATAAGATTAGGTGTGAAAGGAAAAAAAACAACCAAATTTTTCATATTCTCATTTAATATCTAGAACTCATGAGGTAAAGAACACTAAGCTATTACCAATGCAATCGTATAATCTCAAACTGATATAATTCGTCATTCAGAATAATATTAAAAAATATCCATATAATTTTTGTACGTCATTTTCAAAATTGAAATATCAAAACACTCCACTTACACTTTCAAATACTGTAATACGAAAAAAAATTAATTTAATTACAATTAATTTACGCTAAATTAAGTTAAATAATTGAGTATACACTTAAAGATAATAAAAAGTTTGTGAAAGACAAAAAATAGAACGTAGAGCGTAAAATTAAATAACGTAACAAAATAACAACCAATAAATTGCATGAGTACAATAAATAAAATAAAAAGATTTGTTTTTTATAGATTCCAGCGATCAGAGTGATAAAATCCAAAAAATACAACTGTTTTTAAAACTATATATACGAATAAGATGAATATTTTAAACTGATCGCGATTAAAAAGAAACATGATGAAAAAAAAAGTTTTCTATTAATCAAAATAGCTGACAAATGTTCTAGAAGCAAACGCAATACTTAATTATATAGTAACTTCTGATGACTAAAAATATGGCACGGCCTTAACAAAAGAAATAAGAGAAGAGTTAGGAACAGAGAAGGACTTAAAAGTAAAAAAAAATACTGTTTTTAAACTAGGTTTAGGAAGTGTTTGGTCTGAGTAGGCGCAAGGACCTCTAAGACTAAGGAATGGCCGGGATTCAGGAATGCAAAGGTGTGAATTTTTAACTAATACTGATTTTATTACAGTTTTATTAACACTAAATGATTATGGCATTACTTGGCTAGGTACCTCATGGATCACAAATAGCACTCTTCACATTTTTATACATTTTATATACCAATAATAACAATTGCTAACATATTTTTTTTGTCATATATAATCTATTCTTATTTACAAAGTTCATAAAATTGACCATTTTCTCTTTTAAATATGTTTTTATATAATTTCTTTTCGTTTATAACTTACGGTGGTTGTAGTTTCATTTTTTGTGATTTTTTTTGATTGATTATAAAAAAAGAGTATTGTCTGTGAGTTACATTACTTTTAAGCATTTTTTTGTAATGTTTATATGATTTTTTTTTATTTTTTGTAAAAAAATCACAAAAAATGAAACTACATAACACCAGATTCTACGTATTGTCACATTTCGAGGCACAAAATGGCGTTTCTAACCCAATAATAATTATTGCCTTCGTTACAAATTTTAGGAGACCTAAATTAATAATACTATTCGTAAAAATGTCTTTTCTCGGGGTCGTAATAAATATAAATATTCTATAACTAACAACTACAATTGGTCAGGTTTTAGGAAATTTATAGATTCACTTTGACACCTTGATACTTTGTATAAAATGCGAATGTACAAAGTGATATTATTACATTATATTTGAAATTCAATCGAAGTCTTATAGTTTTTGGCACATTGCCGTATTTTACAAAATCGTTCAGAAACTATTTTGCGACTAAGGCACAATTTCGAGGGACTACACGCGGTTTGGAGAATTTTGTGATTTTTATATACACAGTATATGAATATTAACTAAATATCTATACTCAAAACAGTGTTATAGTCACTATGTATACAGTAACATAGACATAGTTAAACATAAAACGTCCCTAAATTATTTTATATGCGGGACCTTTACCGTAAATAAAAAATCCGTTTCCATTGGGGTATTCACAAATCTGACCCTAATGCACGCAGTATTTAAGGTATATTTTAGTGTAAAACTCAAAATAACACGTAGGGGTACAGTGGGTCAGTTAATAGCACTAGTGGAGGGTCCAAGGTTTGCTTCCTGGTGTTTGTACTTGTGTGACGTCATCTGGGAGAGGCCAAGAACGGCGAAACCGCACTGGAGGCAGTGGTAGTGGGTTTGCTTCTTGCTGTGAATGCACTGCGGTTCGTAGCCACAACCTGGAAAATGTAATTTAATGAGTCTTTGGGAATATTATATTATGGTCAAGATTGTTGCGTGCAAATTAAGAGCTATGGGATAAATATTTGTTAAATAAATAAACCCTAACTGACTTTTTACTATGACAAATTTTGTAAACTTTTTAACTACTGGTCGTTCAAGTTATTGTTGAAAAACTGCATACAGAAACTAATCATGTATACCTATTATTTATAAGAAAAAACTATATTACAAAGTACTAATAGTTTTTATAACTGTTTCAAAACTATAAATCTATAAGAATTGATTAACAATTCCAGCATGAAGATATAGTAGCAATTTTTTACTATTTCAAAACTACATATCTACAAGTTAATAACTACGTATCTATAAGAAATAATGCCTCACCTTTACTCGGCGGAAACTTCTCGAAGCCAGCCGCTTGTATGGAATCCAGCTTTTGGTGCTGTCGTCTATGTGCCACCACTTTATTGGTGTCGGTGCAAGTGAACTCGCACTTGAGGCAGTGGAAGTGTGACGCCTTGTTCTGGCCTGTACCTGGCAACGCCACGTGATGGATTATTTGTTTAGGGTTAAGGTTAGAAAAATGCAAAAAAATTTAAAAAAAAGTGAAAAAATCCTGGACTTTTTTAGCTAAGGTAAAGTTGTTACTGGATTGTGTAGTAAAAGAATATAAAAAATTTAAAGATAGATTGATTTTGGTAAGATGTTTTGTTTGATAGAGCAAGCAAAACGATAGTGTTTAATTTAAAACATTTCGTTTTAAAAGCGCTTCACGAAATATTTCATTGAGCTACCACCGATTTGAAAATAATAATTAAATTTTCAAATCGGTGGTAGCTCAATGAAATATTTCGTGAAGCGCTTTTTAAACTATTCTTGAATCAAAATGGACAAATGAAAGCCAGAATATAATATTAATAATAAATTACCGAAAGTCGAAGCATGCGGGCACTCCGGGCGCTGGCAGTACACGTTAGCTCGGTACTGCTGGAAGTCGCCGCCCATTAGCGTATCCAAACTGTAAATAACGAAAAATATATTGAAAAATGTTTACCTACATATTAAAAAAAATGAAACAAAAAATGTTGTTCTCACTCACAATTTATAGCGTGTATAAATTGAAAATGCATTCATTTATGCCCTTTTTAAGCCGAAAAATCTTATTATCTTATATATAAAATTCTCGTGTCACAATGTTAGTCTGCATACTCCGAAACGGGTGGACCGATTCTCATGAAATTTTCTGTGCATATCGGGTAAGTCTGAGAATCGGCCAACATCTATTTTTCATATGTACACGGGCGAAGCCGGGGCGGACCGCTAGTTTTTTTATACATTTCTTTACTAAACTACTCATAACTTTGTCTATAATAATTACGGGAATACATACTAATGAATTAATGATAATAATAAGAAAATGATTCTTACCGTTCATGTCGAGCTGTGTGTTGGACGAATCTCGTCTTGTCGCAGAAGGAATAGCCGCAGTCTTTTCGAGTGCAGTGGAAGTGGGTTTGATGTTCTCTGCAAATAAATATTTTATGAGTAATTGAGAAAACTTTTTTTGTAAGAATAGTTTATTGAAAGCAATATTGTAGTGGCAACAGAGAAATTTGGAATATCCTTCCTTCTAGAATTGGCTTAAAGCATTTCTACCACAAAATTATTTAAACAGTTTGTCTATACATATACCTAGATAACAAACGGGAAAAACGCACAAAGCTTATAATTTTTATCTCAGATTTATATTTAAGAACTATGTATATTTTCTTAATCAAATAACAATAAATACCTGTATCCACACTGCTGATAAGCGCAGTCTTCATTGAATCGGAACCGAAGGTAGCCTTCAGGTATCGGCTCATCTTTGAGCACTCGCATGTGAGGCCCACGGGTGCCTGTGTTCCGACGACTGTAATAGATAATAAAATATATTTAATAGGTAATTTAAAAGGTGTAATACATGCAGAAATAGATATATCAGTATAGGTTATAGAAACACAAAGGAAGAAAACTATACAGACGATGTAAAAGGTAAGAAGATACAATAAGTCAATTCCATTTTTGGAAAATATATGTCATATTCGTATTATAAACAGAAATTCGTCTCGCGTTGCTATTAACGTGGGAATAGGCGAAATTGAACATTTAAAGAAAATTGTAAGAGTATTCTAGAATGAAATAAGAATGTTAGCAAAAAAGTTAATAGGGATAAATTAATGGCCATGAAAAATAGTACACTTACGATTTAGCAATAAGCTCGGCTTCCTTGTCCAGGCCTGGTGGTAGACCGTGAGACTGGAGAAGACTTTGCTCTAGAAGTAATTCCGGGGGATACATCATCGCTGGGTATAGCGGGAATGGGGATCCACTGGAAGAAAAACATTAAATTTTAGATAAGGATAAATCCAAAATACAATAAGAATGATGCAGAAGACACAAATTCATATTCAAATCTGATCAATAAAGAACTGTTAGTATAATTTTGTCTGTCGTATCGTTTGTTGTATTGTTGTGTTTGATCCATTGTTAAATTCTAAAGTAAAAATAACTAAATAAAACATTCAGAATGATTATATCACATTATCCGATTATAATTGTTTTTTTAATATTATTTACAAATCATGAAAAACAGTTCTTGAAAGTAAATATAACTAATAATCGAGTAAAAAACAAACCAAAAATTAACTAGTCCAGATATAATCAATTTCTAGAAAACTCAACTCACCCCTGCGAGAACAGTGCAACTTGAGCAAGTCCAGGTAGACCAGCCAGCGAGGCGGTGTACTGCTGCTGCATCTTCAGCTGCTCCTGCAGACTGCCCTTCCGGCCACCAGAGAGATACTGCTGGAGTAACAGACTTTGGACTGCTTGCACCTGGAGAAATTGGAAAAATTAGTAGTGAAGGTACAAATACAGTATACTATTATAAAGGTTGTAAGTATGGATGTATGGATGTTTGTTACTCTTTCACGTAAAAACTACTGAACCGATTACAATGAAATTTAGCACACATATAACTAACTTGGATTAACACATAGGATAGATTTTATCCCGGAAATCCCACGGGAACGGGAACTATGCGGGTTTTCCTTTGAAAACGCGGGCGAAGCCGCGGGCGGAAATCTAGTACAGTATATATTACAAACAAATAAGTATATAGTAAAGGATAAAGTTATAATTCAATTTTTACTGTTCTTGTAAAGATGAATTTAATTCTGCATCAATTTAAATTTAATTAACTCATTAACAATTCATTAATTTAAGAAATTCAAATAGTTAAAGAAATTGTAAACTTACTTGTTCAGCAGGATTTGGTGGTCGTTGACTGGGGGATGGCGATGGTGCCGTGGAAGAAGTGGCAGTTGAGGGTAGAATCGAAATTTCTGGATATTCTCGTTCCAGAGTCTCCTGAAAGAAGGGAATATTAAATCTCCAAACAACTGTTAGCGGAAAGCTTTAGAAAATCATAACGTCCTCTCATTGTTGACAATGTTTTTGATTTGATAAAAATGCAATACGACACAAGAAATTTCAGTGTGTAGCATAATTCAAAAAATGTAGTGACTACTATAAATTACAGAAACTAAGTAATTTCGCAACGGTCTGAGATCCTTACCTTGGTAGCAGCCAATCCGACTGGTCCAGCATCAATAATATTGCTATGTTTCTTGACCATGTGGCTGAACAACAACTTCAGGTCGACATACGCTTGGCCACAATGTGGGCAATGATAATGTAGGTTCATTTGACCAGCTGTCTTATTCAAAGGACAGGCCTGGTCGTGGCATGAAGGTGGGATTGTAGGACCAGGCTTCTCCAGTTTCTTCTGGTCGTATTCTGGTCGTTTTTCCTTTGATGGGGACGCATCGTAAATGCTTCTCGGTGATGAAGTGTTGCTTCTGAGGTGGGAAGACGGATAGAACGTTCCTGTCGCTTTTACTACTGGAATAAATGTAATTCGGAATAAGTTACATTGTAACCCTATCTATCTATTTCGCAAAATTAATGCTAAGTCATGGTGAGATGGGTTTAAATTGCAATAAAGTATTTTAAATTTGTTATGTCAAGTTATTCTCATTTCATCATCAGATTTTAATAAATATCAGAAATATACATACCCGAAACGTTATCCTGTTCCTTTTCAAATTCATTCTTAATAACGAAATTGGTTGGATAGTCTCCATCCTTCGATCCAACACTATCAGCTGATGCTCTTTCTTTAATCGAATAGTCTTTGGCCTCTTCGAATTGTTTTTCATCTTCACTCTTAATGGGAGTGCCACGTCCATGCTTATGAGTAGCTAAAGCTGAGTATTGAGTCAAAATAGCTGGACAATTGTTTCCTTGAGCGCAATGGAAGTGGGATCTTAGCTGATTCTTATAGCAACTCTTTCCACCACATTGCTCAAAAGTGGAGAAATAGTCGAAGCCGTCTAGAAGAGGGGATACAGAGTGGGATTCCCTCATATGTGTCTCCATGATGATGTGGGTTTCAGCTGTGAAACTGCAGTTGAAGCAGTGCAAGTGTAGTCTTGTGTGACGTAAGTGGCAGTTCTGGTAGTATTGACTGCAGACGTCTGGTGCTGTGAACACCTCGAAGTGTTGGAAGCGAATGCGCTGTAAGAGAATGATGAATTATTAAATGACCTTCATTTTATAAAAGTTATAAAAGAAAATATAAAATATTTTTATATAGCAACGTTGTTATAAAGTTAGGTAGCAACTAATTTGTAAATTTAAAAAAATACTTACAGGAAACTCTTCAACAGTGGTGATAACTGGTGATTGAATAACTGGTGGTATTTGATTGCTCTTCGGTAGTTTGAATGATGTGAAAATTGCTTGTGGTGTCACCTAAAATAATGTAACATGACATTGTAAGTAGAGTAAAATAGAAGATAAATAAGTAATAATTATTTGAAGTGTTATAAGCGCTGCTTGATTATATTATACTTACATTATCAGTCCAAACTTCAACAACGCGATTCTTAGGCGGCCTTCCCCGCTTTCTACTAAACATCTCATCCAATGAACTCGAAGGATTTACTTGTTGCGGAACAATAGGGCTCGGTCCAAGGTTCAACTGCGCTTGCAAGTTTGGCGCCAACTGAGAGCCAAGGTTTGGTGCCATTTGGGCCAACTGCGCTAAGTTTGGCGGAAGGTTTGGCAAACTTGGCACTTGGAGTTGAGCTGCTACATTTGGATGTAGTTGTGCTGAAAGCTGGGGAGTAAAGTTCGGAGCGAATCTCGCCGCTAAGTTAGGAGACATAGGGCTCAGAATTGCGTGCTGTCTGTGATGCTCTAAACGCCGGAATGGCTGATCATCTGATGATAAAATAACTGCACCGCAGTTTTCCTGTAAAGAAAAGTTTGATATTTAGTTTTATAGCATTATATCTATCAAATGCTTTATAAATAAGAAATTTCAAAAATAATAGAAAAATTCGCTCACGGGATTCGAACCCACGTCTTTCGTCTTAAGAGAAGTTACCATTTTTTTATTGATACATTTTATAAGAGAATTTTCAGATATTTCAAGTTCATTTCTTCATAAGCATACTACTCATAAAAAATAAATCTATAATTCAAATTACTACTTACCCAAGTGCAATGATAGTGAGTAATGTCCCTTATATGTTGGCACGCAGAGTTGGAACACGGATTGTTTCTAGTGTATGTGACGAAGTAGGCTTCTGTCACTTGGTTCTGTTGCTCATGCTCCAACACGTGCTTGACCATTGTGTTGTGGCAGCTGTAAGAAAATAGAATTACATTTTACATTAATTATTATACTTAGGGTATCAGGTAAAAAAAAGTAATTTGGGAAATGTTAACTAAAACATTAAGATTAATTAAAGAAGTTGGTTTCTTTCTTGGAGACAGAATTAAAAGGTAATGAAAAATAAATACAAATACTTAAATAAATATGAAAGCAAATTATTAAACTAAGCATTATTAGTATAAGTCTTTGAACAGTTAATACTGTTAAAACTATGATCAATACAGTTAAAATTAAACTGTCAAAATGTTTAAGATTACCTATGGGCCATCTTGCATCCTTCAGCTAAGCAGTGATAGTGCTTGTTCAAAGCGCTGCATTTGCTGCATTTGTCTTCAGCCTCTTTACTGCCGCTAAAGGTTTCTATGTACTTCCGTGATAATTCTTCCACTAGAACTGGGTTCTGGAAAATGCAGATTTTCATTAAGAATTATGAAAATTAATGAAATATTTTTTTCCTGCATGCAGTTAATTCCTTCTATAATAGACAGTAATACAGTAATAAGTTAAATGTTTAGGTATATGTTTTTTTTTGACAATAATTGAAAATGTACACCTGTCTATTTTTTATTTCATAGCACAATAATTAATTTCGTCACGCAATTATGTTACTTAATGAATACTAACATAAGGATGAGAATAGTCTCCATCCATTCCGGACATATCATCATCAATTTGTAGACTCGTGTTCGGAGAATACATGCTGAGGTCTGCACCTTGCTGCATCAGAGCGCTCTGAATTACCGACGTCGGCAGTCTGTGAATTATGTGTCCTATTACTATAGTGTTTAATACCAAACTTGGATGACAAAATATTTGCCAAAGATTATCTTGTTAATCTATTCGAGATTTAAGCAGAAAATAATTTGGTGAAAGTAAAAATGAACAAAACATCTAATTGATTAAATAACCATTATATAGAATTGTGTAAGCAAAACGTATTGAAACGAGTTTCAAATCTTGATTTTTAGCTGTTTACTAAACTAAACTGATATTATGTAGCTGTGTATTCAGATGAACTAAAGTAATGTTATATTATCAGTAAAAGTGTATATTATAATCGACATGGAATATAGATGTAATCAATATTCATTATTCATCTTATGATAAAACAGACAATAGTTCATAAAAAATGACATCTCAAAATAAAGTATGATAAACAATAAAAAATTACGAGAAATCATACCCAAAGCTCATCTCCTGTTCCTTCCTCTCATGCTTTCTCTTATGCGTGAAGATCTGGCTGCTAGAGTGCAGCACGTAGTTACAATGCGGTCGGATGCAGTGGATGTGGTTGCAGGTGCGGCTGAAGCGGCACTCGCGGTACGGGCAGGCTTCACTTTTCATGTACTTCTTGAAGCCGTCCTTGGAAAGGGCCTCGTCTTTGATGTGGTAGGTTTTGTGTTTTTCTGTGTGGTGGATAATATGGTAACGGTGAGAAAGAGGTTGAAGTTAAAGAAATTATTTGAATTGATCTAGTTGATAAATAAAATCAAAGAATTGAAAGAAATGCAAAAATGGTCTTAATTGCAAATGTGCTTATTACAACCATAGATAACGTATAGCTACATAAAAAAATTGAACGTATTTTTATTCAGGAGATTAAAAATGTCGAGTTTTCAAAAGAATTCAGTTGGAATTTATTATGATGAAGATCCGGGAATGACAAATCGCGTCAGATCTAATACTAACTACTGAACATTAATTATTACTATCTGCATATATAAAAAAAAATAGAACAATAAGCATTCGATTTTGATATAAATACTTACCCATATCAGCTTTATTCTTAAACGTATAAGTGCAGCCAGGTCTTCTACAGTGGAAGTGTGTGGTCCGCTGGCCAGCGAAGATACAATGAGGAGCAGCACAGCTCTCAGTGGCTCTGAACCTCTGGAAGCCCTCCTGGAGGATCGCTGAGTCCTTTCTGTGGTAATTGGCGTGCATCTGCACGTCTGATGTTGATATGTATACCTGGAAAGGTAAATTGTATAGGTATAGTTTAAAGTGGTATGCGTAAAGTACGTAGTGTATGTAGAAGACAAAAAAGGTAAAAGTAGTCGTATGAGGATTTCTCTTCTTCGTTTTATCAAATTGCAATAGGAAATAAAATAACACTCAAGTGACTTATTTTTTTTGAAATTATGCATACGCTTAGAAATGCTTTGCTTATTATCTATATTTTGAAGAAAAAAATGGTGATTGCCGTGGATTTTGTCATTCACCTTATTAGTTAGTGCCCATGTCAATATTTAGATGATATTATTGTAATTTATTTATATTTCAATTTTCTTGTTATATACATACCTTATCACAGCCATCTTGTATGCAATGGTAGTGGGTTTGACTTCTGTTGTGGGGACAGTCGGAGAAGCGCTCGGAGCAGTCATCCAACGGAGAATAACGCATGAAACCATGAGCTAGCGATTCGTCGCGTTTTTTGTGCCACTGTGAAAGTTAATATGTTACTTTAACAATTTATATCGGAATATATTGGTTGGAATGGTTGCTTTTTTATAGGTTTGATGCAAAACTACTGTTTCTACTGTAAATAAGACGAATATATCGGTGACAATAAGCAATATTTTTGAATTGATTTTGTGAATATTCATAATTTATGCAATACTAGAGGTCCGCCCCGGCTTCGCCCGTGGTACATATTTCGCAATAAAAGGTAGCCTATGTCCTTTCTCGGGTATCAAAATATCTCCATACCAAATTTCATGCAAATTGGTTCAGTAGTTTAGGCGTGATTGAGAAACAGACAGACAGACAGAGTTACTTTCGCATTTATAATATTAGTATGGATAATATCATCGTGAAGCGGGAAAACGTCTTTTGCTTTGACGTAGTAGATTTTAGGACGAGCCTTAGATTGTAGAACCAACCACGACCCTACTTCTTCAATCGACTTTATCAAATAGCTGAATTCTTACCTTGAAGTGTCTGATCATCTCCTCCTTCTTGCAGAATACCCTGGCTGTACAGTCCATGCAATGGAAGTGTTCTCTGTAACCTAGATCCTTGCAATATGATGACCCGCATTCTAGTGTTGAGCTGTACCTGGTTTTGAAAAGAAATTACTTAGCAGTTGACTAGATTAAAAATAAGGTTCATTTCTTGGTTTAGAATATCTACAATAATAATGGTACGGGAGCCAGGTGCAAATTTGGTTAATTATTTCCTCTCAAGAGATAATTCGTCAGACGCCTCAGAGTATAGTATTATAAAGCCTCGTGAACGTCAGCTGGCGCTTGGTTGGGGGGGTGAGCGGTTGTAGCCTCCCACGCACGTAGGAAAAAAAAATACATTCATTCATTCATTTTCTCTCAGCTAAAAATTTGTCAAATTGTAGCTAACCCAATATCTCAACGAAAAAAAATAATCAGCTGGTTACAACATGGTATTATACGTCAGCTGGTGTCTCGAACATGAAAGAAAAAAAATTATTTTCCGTGATTTCCTCTCAAACAAAAATTACCTGATGATAGCTTATATGTAACTGTGGATAAATATATAGGTCAGCTAGTTGTATCTTGGTGGAAAAACCGTCAGCTGATACGGGAGGCTACAACCGCTCTTCCCCCCAACCGAGCTCCAGTTGACTGTCACGAGGCTTCATAATACTATACTTTGATGCATTTTACTAATTACCGCTTGAGAGGAACTTGGTCATAAAATCTGTTCCTGGCTCCCGTACCATAACGAAGATGGTGATTTGATGGTTAAAGCTGTTATAACGAGTGCCAAAGCTTTTCATTTCCAATAAGAAAGAAAATGAAATATTTCAGTGTTAAAAGTCGGTTTCATTTGATTAAGGTTTGAGAAAGCTTATATGTCACTCACGAGAATATTATTTTTTAAGTTTGATTTGTTCTTAACGTCAAATCAGAAACTGGCCGTAAGTGAGACTTAAAATCAATCAATTACCTTTTAACGTATCTAGAATAGTCGACGTTGGTTTGAAGGGAATTCTTGCGAGCTTGGTCCAAATGATTTAACGCTGATAGCAGACCTGAGAACAAAGAAGATAAAATAAATAATTTATACTACACAGAACTACCAACCTGACAACTATAATTATGAAAAAAGTTACATCATCGAAAAAAGAGCATGTGTGCCGAGCACACGTGTCAGAAGTGAAACTTTTTTGGCAAGATTCAAATATACCAAATTCGTTACCCTACTGCCTACCCATGACGTGACGGTATTGCCATGACGCGACCTTGAAATTTTACTCTCAACGCAACGAAAGTTTCACTTCAAAAAGTAATTTCACGAAACAACTAAAGCAAGGAAAATTAATTGACCAGTTTCTATGGAACTCTAAAACAGTCTAAATATTTTAACACGATCTGTACATTGTGTTCACTCATAACGTATTCAGAATAAAATGTAATACATTCAACTGATTCCAAAACTCATTCTTTTGTTCGAAACAGCTAAATCACGTCCATGCATCATATTCAAGAGGAACAATGTACTGTTTTCATCGTATACGAAGTATTTAATAACCCGACAGAGTATTAAGTACGTCTATTGTTTAGGGAGGTTGTGTACGAGCGTTTTGAACGCGAAATGCGTAGAGCCGACTGGTTTCGTAACATAATAAACGATGTAACATTTCCTTTACATTGAAGGAATTTTCATGTGATTTTTGAAGTAAAACTTCTTTATCGGGGTTGGAAAGAAAATTAGTGTAACATTTTTTCGTTACGCGTGACATTTTTCCGTTACGTGCCATCTTTTTCTTATCCCTACCGCGCGTGATTCGACGTATTTCTGTAAAGTTGCATATGGTAAATTATTTTTTGAAAAATAAGGTCATAAAGAAGTTTCACTTCTTACGTGTGTACACTAGTACACGCACACATTTTTATTTTTAATTAAAGAGGATAATGATCAATTTACTTAGTTGACATTTTAGTTAATAGTAGAAAGTATATTTTTGCAAGTACAATTATGTTTTTGCAAGTATGAATTTTCCATGTATGTTCTGCGTTTAATTATTGAATGGGTATATATTGTTTCGAGCGAACATAATATCATCATTTATTTATCGTCAATAGTTATAAAAATCACATCTATCTACAGACATTTCACTGTTTTGGTGAACAAAAAAAAAATATATTTTCTGAAAAATAAACGCGTTCAAAACGCACCAAAAACGCTCGTCACTCACCAGCCTTAGCGGCACTGTTCTAGTTCAAAAGGAGTCGTATCCGGCCCCTCCCCATATCAAGTTTTTGAGTATCAAATAAATTATTATGGTAATTAATCAACGTTTTCTCCGAGTCACTCTTGGCCATTGTAGATCATTATGTACATTACATAAAAATGTTTTTGAATAACTTTTTTGTGATTGTATCGTTGATTTATTCTTGTTTTGATTGCTTTTATAAATATTATCTTGTATTTCTTGATGTTGAGCAAATTTTATCTCAAAATCTAGTTGTTAGTGTAACTGGGAGGCTTTGGAGTAGAATTTAGAAGGACTCAAAGTTTGTGATAGCTTAGAATGCTAATTTGCCACATTTGGCAAACGTAACAGAAAAGGTTCAATCAATTCTCAATAAATATAACCATTGATACAAAAAATAATTGATATAATTGCATTTGATCCGAATAATAGCGAACCACTTTTAATTTTATCGAAGTTTTGTACTATAATGATGCTATAATATATAATTAATAATTATATTACATATCATCTATTATAACGCTACGCTTCGTTTTCTACACAATTTTCGCACAATCACTTATAAAATCGTGAGCCATTAACGGTGAAACAAGTGATCCCTACTTCATTAATAATGAGCTCTCTAAATATCGTGTATTATTTTGAATGTGAACAGGGACGGACTGTTAATTCATAATTCAGGGTCCCGTTATGTATTAACATACGGGCTATAATTTATGTATTATTAATAAATAAATTATTCAATATTAATTAATGTAGAATAACATTCCATGTCATCGTTTATTGTTTCATATAAGTTTAAAATATGGAAAAATGGTTTTAACATCAAGCTATAAAAACTGCACATTTGATATTCAGATATCTTTAAACATAGACAAAAAACTTCCAGGAAGATTTTTTGAATCCTCATCTTTGATGCATACATACTTAATATAAATTTTATTTTATTTTTATTTTATTTATTATTTTTTTTATAACTTAAGCTACAAATACATCTAGACTATCAATAATCATGTTCAATTTCAGTTTTTGACCAAAATATTAAATTCAATATATCCGGGGCCTCTAATATTTAGAGTCCGGCCCTGTACCCGCTTACATAACCTGAAATTATAGGTCCGTATGTTAACATCCATTGTGTTCAATCTACATAAGTATAGGTATTAATGCGGCTTAGAAAAGTTCTCAAAAACACGTTTCGACATTGCTTAACACAATGCTAGAGATTAACCGATTGCGGAAAGGTGAGTATTGTTTTCTTGTTTCGTTGTTTTAGATTCAGTTTGGAAGTTTAATTTTTTTTACAAAAATGCCTTTTTCAATATTTTTTGATCAAATTTTTTTATGATTTTTGTATGAAATGCAATTTGTAAAAAGTTTTTTTTAATTCAGTGCTTTAGTATCCTATTCTGTGCTAATAGTAGCTTAGTAACATACTAGTTACTAAGCTACTAGTCATGTAATAACCACGTAAATGTTGACGCATATACACGTGACTCACGTTGGAACGTGGACAAATTTTTATATAGTATTGTTTTTTATAACATAATGTATTATGATTTTTTGTTAAATAATTATGGCTCGCTGATTTGTCTGCTATATCAAATTTTAACTGGGCTTTATATTTTTACTAGTTTTCCGCCCGCGGCTTCGCCCGCTTTGTCTAAAACATAATAAATTATATACTAAAACCGTAGTATATTATTATTAGTCTGTGCTAAAACCTTCCTTCCTCACTCTATCTATTAAAAAAACCGCATCAAAATCTGTTGCGTAGTTTTAAAGATTTAAGCATACTTAGGGACAGAGAAAGCGACTTTGTTTTATACGATGTAGTGATTATTATAAGCTCTAGGAAAGTCAAATATCACATATTATACCATTTCTATGGTGTAAAGAATATTATTTGTATGACAGGAGTTTCTTACAGTATAAGGAGAATCGAGCTTCATTATGCTCTATTATTTTTCGCACTAAAAACGTAGTTTCATAGATTGACAAACAAACAAAATCTGTTATTTAATAAACAACGATAAACTATAAGTTAATCACAATGTAATATTTACTCATTAATAAAACAATATATTATCGATATCAGGTCTGAACCATGCTCCGCCTATCCCAACAGCGACAAAAAACCAAAATAAGTTGACCCCTTCTCTCAATAAGCGGTCTTAATAAACCAATCAATATCACGTATCAAGTTACTTTAGCCGCGTATGCCTTATACTTGCAGCTTACAAACTTTAGTGATCCCTATTACAAACGAACAGAGTTCAAATTGTTTCCAGCAATTTCATTCAATGAACGGAAATTGAACTGTAACATAATGGTGTAGGGTTGAATATCGATTGCGGGTAGGTGTAAATTTACATTTTGAAGATACTTGTAGGGAATAAATGTCAATTGAGATGGAAGACGGTTGAGGATGCAAGGAATTGATGTTGCAGTTATTGAACTCGTAATAATCAGATTCTATGGCGGGGATCGTAAACATTTTATTCGTTTTTACTTTATAGCTATGTAAAATATTTGATTGGTCAATCAAATCTAATTAGTTGGTTTTATGTAATTTTATTTGCAATAGCTGAGGGCTTTGGAAAATGGTGAGGTTTTGAATTTTATGTCGGTGAAAATTTGAATTAAATTTGATTTAAGCTTTGAGTAACAATGGCATTTATTTATGACATTTCAACTAAATATCATTAACAGTTTTATGCTCAGAAATATATAGATTTAGTTACTAAAATTATATTAGTTCATCCCTAAGGTAGCGTGTGTCGAGACTATATCCTATATCTGTGTTAAATTGAATCTATATCCAGTCACCCGTTGAGAAATTGAGTAATATCCAACCATCCATACAAATTTTGTCGTTTATACGATTAGTACGATACATGTTTTACCTATGTATATAATATCTACTAGCTGTCTAACTTTATAGTTTATACCCTTTTCCAACCCTTTAGAGATTGATTTGTGACGAAAAAGCTAGCCTAAGTTTAACCCTAGGTTTTCTTATATTTTCGTTTCATCCAAATCTGTACAGCGGTCAACTCGTGAAAGCAATTAATAATAATTAGAGGATGATGTTATAAGTAGGAAAATAGGCAGTCTAGAAAAAAATATATTTATTATATTAACCAATAGGTTGACGATCTCAGTCATCTAGATGGTTAGGGATAAATATGTTCTATTGCGATTGACTGGAAGGAATTTCTTTTCAAGTGATGAAATAGACATGTTAATGCGAAAAAGGACTTTAATTACCTTTGTATAATATATATTTTTAATTGGCTCTGTTTGGTTTTTTATTCGTGTCGAGTCAGAAGATTCATGTTTGATATCATAATTATTTGTCTTCGATACAGTTTGATTTGTAGAAAAAGTAGGTTCGTTTATGGAAACTGTTTTTACTATAATATTGTGTATGTCTAAGTTGACGATACATAATAACGTTCATATAATAATACTAGTGGTCCGCCCCGGCTTCGCCCGTGGTACCTACATGTTTAAACTATCCTATCTCTCAAGTTGGATCGAACTGCACATGGTGTGCGAATTTTATTATAATCGGTTAAGTGGTTTAGGAGTCCATTGAGGACAAACATTGTGACACGAGATTTATATATATTAAGATGTATTACAATGAAGATTTGCCGTTTACTAAAAAATATTATATTATGAGCTGCTAACTTAATAATTATTATGTTCTAATCTTATATATAAAATTCTCGTGTCACAATGTTAGTCTGCATACTCCTCCGAAACGGGTGGACCGATTCTCATGAAATTTTCTGTGCATATCGGGTAAGTCTGAGAATCGGCCAACATCTATTTTTCATATGTACCACGGGCGAAGCCGGGGCGGACCGCTAGTTATTTATAACTTTATAAGCTTCATAAAACGCTTTTAAATCTTCATAATACAAAGCATTGAGATACCATTGATTCGTAAAGCAGTTTCTATAGAGAAGAACTGGCAAGAAACTCTATACTTGCCATCTCTATATTATCACTAGCTGTGCCCTGCGGTTTTACCCGCAGTGCGCCATTCCTGTTGGCCTATAACCTTCCTCGATAAATGTGCTATCTAACACCGAAAGAATTTTTAAAATCGGACCAGTAGTTCCTGAGATTAGTGCGTTCAAACAAACAAACAAACAAACTCTTCAGCTTCATAATATTAGTATAGATAAAAATCATACCTTTAAAATAACATTATTGGAAACATTTCTAAGAATTTCAAAGGATGTGACACACCCGACTTTCGATATATTTTTCCGTTGGGTGCATCCAATCCCATTACCATTGTTTTGGTTGAGTGGGATTACAAAATCCTATAAATATCCCATTGTTTTATGGGAACGTTTTTGATGCAATTTTGAGGTTTCTGATATTATGAAATTGATTTGAGTGTCTTACTGATTTTGGTAGAAGTTATATTTCAAGTGTGGTTTTTAGAAATGTAATAAGCTCTTGTTCAAGTTCAAAATAAAAAACTTTTGAGTTTGAGTAATTTAAAGTAGTGAGGTCAGATTTAATCGTTTTGGTTTTTTAACTGCTTTTAATCCCTACTAATATTATAAATGCGAAAGTAACTCTGTCTGTCTGTCTGTCTGTTACCTACGCTTTCCCCTCCCCCTCGCAACCGATTTTGATGAAATTTGGCAAAGACAATCTTTAGACCCTGAGAAAGAACATAGGCTACCTTTTATTGCGAACAAACACCACTGATATGAACCAAATTTTTAATTCTACAATTTTAAACAAGTTGTTTCTATAAGATCAATTGATATCGATTTTAATTCTGCGAATAATACAAATACAATAATCTACAAATAAGCTACGTATTTCTTACTTAACACGTTCACTGCGGCACCTAAAATGCCAAACTTACCGTTGTTGCGGCATGTCTTCCATACTTCACATCGGCAAGTTCACCACTGTGCGTCATGAGCCATTTTTATCACATCGCACCTTCTGACTTTGAAGGTTAATAATTTCATGAAATTTCAAGATATTTCAAAAATTTTTTTTTCAGATAATAGTATATATAGTCTTGTATATACCGCATGAATAGCTTTTAGTTTGACCGAATAGTTTAAAAGATATGAGGGAAAATGTAAACCACTGATTTTGTGAAAAATTATTTGCCATCCCGCACTGCGTTGATACGGCATGTTTACAGTAATAGCGATGGGAAACACTGTAAAATAAAACATCGATATCGATATAAATCAATTTTGTATATTTCAGTCTGTTTGTTAACAGATAACGAGATCGTCGATACAAAAAAAAAACACATATAAAACAAGGTACCTACTTGATAGAGTACTATCAGGAAATTGTTCAGTAACTTTTGTTTTAATTTGTTCAGTAACTTTTGTTTTAATGTTTTATATTATTTTCACAACTGTCATCACATTTTTGCATTTATGCTACGAAATAAAAGAAAGTAAAAAAACTAAAGCCTTTAAGGTATCATTGTCATTTAAAAAAACTCAAAAGAAAAGTGCTTCGGTCCTGGTGCATCACTATGCGAGACTGACACGCGGCGCGCTCGCAGTACAGTGCGGCATGAGGTGCTTGTCCATGGCAAAATATTTGACATGCCGCACACAAAAGAAACGGTTTCTTTTCTATGCGTTGGTCCAATATTTTGCCATACGATTTTTAAACGAAATTGAGTCCTACTTCAAACTGTGATCACAAAAATATATTTGTCTCTTTTCTAGTCATTGATTAACATATAAAAAACCTCGCCGCACCACGGTGAAAACTGCGATTTTGGGCGCCGCACTGTGGTGTAGTCGCTGATGGCCCGATACTGGACATGCCGCAGTGAACGTGTTAACTCGATCTTGTTTAAGATAATTCACAATTATGTTAAAGTAATGAACGAAGTGTTACTAATTTTCCTGTTTCGATAAAAAACATTTTTCATTGTTTCGCGTGGGATTTTTTATTTGAGTATTGTACAATAATAATGGTTCTTTAAATGTTTTACACTTGTTAAATTGTATAAGTTTGTGTTTTTTTATTAAATTTGATAAGGTCACTTATAATTTAATGAAATAGAACAAAGTACTTATGGCTCGATGTTTATCTTACAGGTAGTGTTTATTTTTGAATTGCTTATTTTAACTTTTGTTGTATTTTAACTAAATTTTTATTAAAAACAATTATTATTAAAAACAAATTATTTCAGAAATTACACTTTTCTATGAAGCATTTTATTAAAATATTGATGTATGAATTTCGTATATTTTGAACAATTACATAGTATAAAAACAAACACTACTTTAGGTAGGTACCTAAAGTAGTTCTTCTTGGTAGGTACCAAGGTACCTACACTAAAAGCTTAGGCGTATCCAAGCAGTAAGTACCGTTCGCAAAAAGGGTACATTAGTCATATTATCTTTAATTATATACATACTTTATAGGTACATATACATAATATATTCATAAGTAAAAATCTAAGTACAGAAAGTACCAACTTAGGCTTTCCTAAGTACCGTTAGCAAAAAAGATACATTAGTCATATGATACTCTTTGTTTAATTATATACTGAAGGTCATTAATTACTCTGTGACGTTTACATACCGGCGGCGGATGAAAGGGTAATTATGCGCGTAGATCAAATCGGGATCGATCGATAAAGGATCTATAGTGGTTACGTGGATCATTGGCTATGGATATCGGGATTTTTTGTGCGTAGTTTTTGGTTTTGTCGATTTCGGAATTTTAATAATGATAACTATTTGGGCTAAAATAATATTCGTTATTTTTACTGTGCTATTATTATATTTAATAAGGAAATATAGCAGAATTATTTTGATTCCTTATTGCACGCCTCATAAGCGAAGCGTTGAGGTGGGTACTACTGTCACTTCGCGCAAAACATCTGATTTTTCAAACTTAAAATGTCTTTATGTATCATACATTGCACTTGTAAGATAATACATACACACACATATTAAGAAAAAACACTATTTTTAACGTTCATGATATTTTTGATGTCATTTTTGTTATTTAAACTAGTTAAAAAACAGTTTAAAAAAGTTCTGTCTTGGACGTCCGTGTGTCTGTATGTGCGGATCCTTTTTCTTGTTAACACGATAGCGACCGAAATACTTTACTAATCGAGTCTTTTTTTTTCTCTTACGCTTGAGTATGCTCAGGAATAGAACCCTTTCATTTTTCAGGGTCTGATTCGATGTGGTTTAATTGTTATTAAATAAACAAAAATAATAATTAATAAATAATTTAAAAAAAAAAAATTATGAGGCGTGCACTTTTGGATTTTCCAAATTATCTTGAGGTTATAAATATAATATCTAGAAAGCAATTTTTTCTCTATAATTTGAAATGATAGAGCCCAATAATAACTCGAACTCAACTCAAATATTTATTCCTCAAACTAGACAAGACGAATTCCACAGATAATTAAAACATTTAAACTACCAACATCAAATCAAATGGCCATAGCGATAGAGTTTAATGGCCATCGATACGTAATAATTGCCGTGTCCGTCTGTAAATCCTCTCCCTTGTTGATTGTAAACGATTCCGCATGATCTTGTTTAGTTTTTTGTTTTTGTATTGCTCAATTGAACGTGTTTTGTGACGTTTATTGATGAGACTGTAGCTACGGAACGGATGGGCAGGTTTTCATGCAGTTTTGTTAATATGATAGTATAATTTGAAATACTTTCTATAATATTACTCTTGAAAGTTATTGTTAAAAAAAATAGATAAAAAATATGTTTTTTATTTTTATTGTGTCTATGAAATTCCCTTAAATATTTTAAAATATTACACAACACATCGATTCCCATGCTTCCAATCTAGTACTATGCTGAATCGTAATCACCTATTACTTAGGTTTTAAATTCTAGACATGTCTAAGTCTATTCCTATATCCATTGATAGATTATTGGCGCCTAGCTTTTGTGAGAATATTTCTTATTATAATTAACTAGCTTACCGCCCGCGGCTTCGCCCGCTTTGTCTAAAACATAATAAATTATATACTAAAACCTTCCTCTTGAATCACTCTATCTATTAAAAAAACCGCATCAAAATCCGTTGCGTAGTTTTAAAGATTTAAGCATACATAGGGACATAGAGATTAGGGACAGAGAAAGCGACTTTGTTTTATACTATGTAGTGATTAAATAGAAATGTTTGTGTGTTTGTTCTTCATAATAGCTACCTACTTCGGTTTAAAACTTCTTAATGCCATAAAAAAATGAAATTTTATGTGATTTTTTGAACTATTTTTAAGTAGTTTTGCATAAAAATAAACTTGTAAAATAGTAATTAGTTCCGATTCATTTGTTCGCGCTACAACAATAACATAATTTACGATTAATCGATAATCGATAGAAGAATCGATAACTCGATACAATCGACTTTAGTCCGATTTAATTGGTCGGATTTATTCTATGGTCTAAATAATTGGTCTTTGTAGACGACTTAAGTTACTACCTAACTACGATTTTATCTTCCTTTTTATAATGCCGCTTTTTAGTTCTACTAAGTCCTAGGTTCGATTACAGGAAAATATTTAATATGTTTGAATTTAGTGGCCCTTAAGTGGGTTAATTAATTTTAATATAGCGTTAGCAATTCTGGGTTCAATGCTTTAAAATGCTAAAAGTAGTATGTATGCTTTAGTATGTTAAAAGTTTCATCAAAAATTGTTTAGCCGTTTAGGATGGTTTGAATAGTTAAGAAGTAATTAAAGAAGTAGTTGTTATGCTAGTTGAAGTTATTCATAAGTGAAACGTGTTTTAAACCCGTCAAAAATATGGAAACAAAAACTGAGTCAAGTTATTTGATCTTTCTAAACTTATGTTTATAAGACGCGATACTTAGGGACTTACGCGAAACGCAATTCAAAATAAACTTTTAATGTTTTGTAATAGAGTCGAAATTTAAACATCAATAACCTTGAAGAGCTTCTCAGAAAACGATGATATCGTATAAAAATGTAAACAAAACCTTTGTTTAATTATTTTTGCTTATTCTAAGAAATATCTCGAATTTATATAAATACTTGGCTCATAATAATTGACATACGGTTTTTGGTTCGATTCTGTTGACGTAATAAAATGTAAACTTATATTTCATAAACAGATTTTTTATATGTTTGTCACGATTTAACTCAAAAACTACATTTACCAAGTAACAGCTACATTTGTTTCTCCTAGGTCACTTTTAAGCTTTCATCTATACTAATATTGTAAAGCTGAAGAGTTTGTCTGTTTGAACGCGCTAATCTCAGAAAGTACTGGTCCGATTTGAAAAATTCTTTCAGTGTTAGATAGCCCATATGCTATAATATCATCCTGTTAAGACCAACAGGAGCGCAGCCACGCGGGTGAAACCGCGGGGCGCAGCTAGTGTTTAATAAAAAACCTAATATTGTTTTATTTTTTTGAGATAATTATTAACAAACATACATGTTACCTTTCTAATGTATTTATAATAAGTGCACAATTAGAAATAGAAAGACAAAACGAAAACGAAATGGGAAACAGACATACAAACTTTTTAATTAGATATAGGTATTTATAGGACATAATATTATGGTCATGCAAAAACTTGAGAATGAGTACAGATTTCAGCCTTCATATTTTTAAATTTTTCTGCTGTTGTAGAAGTTTCTTACGGAATGACAAATTAAGAAAATTTCCCTGAAAATTAAACAATTTCAGTAAACTTAACGCTTTTCCGACCCTTTTGGCAGTTTGTGTGAAGACCTAATTAAAAAAAAAACTATTGGTGTTCCCTCAAAAATGGCACAATTTCGATAACATCTTAATCTTAGATAGGACCTTTTACATAATCTACAAATATTACTAAACACATTTCGATGAAACTTCAGCAATAGAATCTCCAAGATTGTAACTTAGTATTAACGTTCCGTATGTACAATAATGTAGTATAATTTTATACAAAGATACCAACTCAATGAATATGCAAAACGCGCGTGTTTGCGTTTGGGTTGTGTATGTGTGCGTGCTTTGTTCGTTGATGGTATGTTCACATAAGCGGGATTGTATTTTATTTTATTGATACCGAAATATGAAGTAAAAATTGAAGTAACGAAAAAAAAGTAAAGTTCGTGGAATTTGAAGTTTACAAATGAATGTTTTCTCGTAATATATTGTGTAAGTAAAATGTTTATATTTCATCTAAAAAATAAATATGTAGTCTTAATTTATGTACTTATTGTCATTTGGTTGATTTGTATAGCAGTCAAGTATTTTTAGGAGATTATCAATAGGCTTAAAAAAATACTTTCCCCGTCAGAAACCACACTTGATTTTCTAACTGCTATAGGTAAGTACTTTATGAACAAAATAACATTAAATAATTTGCAATACATATATTACATAATAAATCTCTTTCCCTCAAACCAGTCCATGCGCACACACCACACACATGCGCACACGCATAGAGATGCATATTTTATGACGTCTGCCCATTCTGCGGTGCCACAAAGAAATTATACGCGCATTAAATCCGAAGGTGTTGCCTTTTTACTCGCTATACCGATGATAACCGGGATTATGTTTAAGGGAATTTCATAGGCCTTTTTGAAAAAAAATGTTTTCAGGAGTAAAATATTTTCGTTTGTGTTTCTTTATGGACATTATGTAGTGTCAGTCAAACCATGTTTTTTGTTTAAAACGTTAAAACTGCGCATAAAGTATCTAGTAAGAAACATATATAATAATGTAAATATAGAGTAAATTTAAAATAAACAGAAATCTAAGTTATGGTAAAATAAATCAGGTTTTTCTTTCAAATTCCCTTTTCTCGCTAGCCTCGTCATTGGATTTCTTTTGGATTCCAATGTTTCGATATGAATATGGAAAGAAGAGACGTAATTTTAATGCGAATTTAATGCTTTTATTCGCTTCAAGATGACAGGAGTGGAAAATATGGCGTAAAGATTTCAGGAATTTCGAGTTATCCTTTTAAAAGTTTATTTAAAGATTTATGCAGAATTCAAATCTCTTTCACTCAAATACTACTACACCTATTACAATGAAAATTGACAAACATATAGATAGGGGGAAACTTGGACTAACACATAGAATAGGTTTTATCCCGGAAATCCTACGGGAACAGGAACTATGCGAGTTTTTCTTTGAAAACGCGGGCAAAGCCGCGGGCGGAAAGCTAATATATTAATATTATATTTCGAATATTTAAAGTTATTTGTAAATTTATTCGAGTAAAAAGCTTTCCTCATCTACATTATATTTTATCAATCAAAATTTAATGAATTCCGTTAGAATTTCGCCCACTGTAGGTACTACCAGCACTTAAGATAACAAGACAAAAACTATTATAGTTAAATTGGCGTTTTTGCGAGATATACGACACTATAAAACTTTTATTGCCAAATGGTTTTACGATATAATCGATATCTGATTAGGTCCCAATCGAGTAATTAATCGATTTATCGAGATCGCCGATTCGATTTTGCATTCGACTATTATTATCGTTTTTGTTCATGATTTTTGCGTAATGCATGCGTAATGCACTATTTACGTAATTGCCTATTGGAATACAATTTTATTTGTTTTTTTACTTTGTAATAAATGTATCTCGAATGTATTTTAAGCTTCGAGAATAGAGATTAAATATTACAGAATATGTTTTGCTATTTCCGGGTACTTGAATAAACAGACAATAATTATGTTGTTTTATTTTTACTAATTAGTAATTACCTTTAAATTTACTTTCCCTACTTAGAATTTAATTCAGAACCATTAAACATTTTGTACACAAAGCTGTAGTAAATACTCTGTACATACCATTCGCAAAAACAACTCCTAATTGTTTTCCCCTAATTCTAAATTTACTTCAGAATCATAAAAACTATGTATTTAACTATTTACATAAACTCGCGGTATATATCTAGTCATAATAAACTCGTGATATAGGGTGTTTCAAACAGTCTGATTGCATATCCGAGGACGTTGGGGCGAGATAGCAGAATGGTTCCCATTTACCGCATAATAGCTCAGTTTCAACGCGTCCGGTACGTTTCATTGACGTGGGACACGGTTAAAATCATTAGATTTACCTTCTATACAGGGTGATTAATTTATGAACGAACAAATAAATTTTTCATTAACATTAATTAAGGGAAGAAAAGGTATGTAAAACGTCGCAGTCAATTACTACCTGTATTTCATATTTTAGGATGATTTTGAAAAGTACCCTTAAACTATTTTCTTTCTAAACATCATCAAAATCGGTACAGTAGTTTTGCATAAATGCTAAACAGACTACTAGTTAATAGAAGATTAAGCAATTCGCGAAAACATCTTAAATGCTTTACTGAGAACGACGCCATTAAATATTCCGGGAACAAATTAATCAGTGTTATGTCTAAACGGTTTGCTGATAACATTCTCAGTATACTGATAAGCGAGTTATTTAGCTGTTTCAGTGACTGCGAAATGGGATACTTTAACAGTTTTAAATCAAGTTTTATAATCGTGTTTTGTATATTTATTGACACTTCGTTTGAAATATTTTTTATCTGTTTGTCCTGTGATGCGCGGAGTATCTATAAATACCTAATTTATTTATATTCGTTTTTATAATAACTAAGAGGAACAGTAAAGTTAAAAAAATTACATGAATTTAAGCATTCAACAAAACTGTAGATACTTTTTACGAACGAAAACAAAAAACATATCCCCGCATCGCAAAATACCCAAAACATTCAATTTAAAAGCATTAAAAAACAATAAATCCATTCGAAATCATCGTAAAACAGAATCGCGATGTTATAAATAATTAAAATAACATGCTTTGTAAAACGAAATTTAAAATATTTCGAATCCAAATAAAGAATCGAATGACGCATCGATTGTTCACGAATTTCGATAAAATCTCAACTTCCCACTTATTAATTCGGTCTTACCTCCCTTTTTCGCGTTTATGGAAAACGTATTTCTGTCCCTGTCTAAACCGCAGGCTATAGAGTTATAATATTTAAATGTTAATTACAGTTTTTGAGGCGTTTCCACAATAATATTTTTAATTGCATTAATACAAAGATATTGGTCTGTTTGATTTATTTCATGTTAGGAAACTGTAATCTATTGGCTATTAAAACATCATTTGAGGTAAGGAATTTATAAAAATTCAATAATTTGAATAAATTTTATTAATACACAATTAATCGTACTAATTAATACCAATGTATTATGACAGCAAACACGAATAATTCATTAAACATTAGTATAATGATAAAAACCGTAATTTAAACATAAAAAGAGCGTGTGTGTCCACGTGTCAGAAGTGAAACTTCTTTGACACAAACAAAGATACTACAAAAATTGTCGCTTTACCCCATGACGTGACGGTATTACCATGACGCTGAAATTTTACTCTCAACGCGCATAGAAGTTTCACTTCAAAAAGTCAGAAAAAATAATAAAAAAACATCGCGATGCGCGTGCGCAATACAGATTGATGACAGAGGGAGTTACGAAACGCTCTCCCATCGTTCAATTGAATGAATTCGCTCTATTGAGAAAATTAGGCTCGTCGAGGTTTCCACACTTAGCGCAACGTGGCTAGGGGCCGGCTAGGATGTAGGGTCGCTGTGATTTCGTGGGATCTGTGCCATTTATATGATATTGTGTATAACTTGGTATACGTGGTTTCGACCGATTTTTTGACAATTATTAAATCTGCTAGAACATCTGTGTCTTGAAAAACTTGGTATAGATGTTTTCGATCAGTTAAACTTAACCCTTCTCGCTTGATGATAGTAATGGGTTGGAATAAGACATTGATGCCAATATTTATACTGTATAAGGAATGGGATATAATTGGTACATATATAATATATAACTTTTGGTTCATGAATGTCTGTGACTTATTGTATTCTAGTTAGTGATCTACAATTGCTAACGAAATTTTAGTGGGACTACGGTGTAACAAGACATAACATAAAACGATACAAAGCATTTTTTAAATCCTGTTTAATCTACCAACATTAAAATCATGTAAAAACTCAATGAATGATCATTAAAGAAAGTCTTAAAACTATTCAAAATAAACATCGGTTCATCAAAGTTCATCGTTGAAAGTAAATATTTGCGGAATCGATACATCCGAAATAGCCGATCACAGTATACATTAGTCATGTGTCAGTTTTCACGGATACGTGTAAAGAATCTGCCGTTTTCTGGAGAAATAATTTAGTCTGTGGCATTTCGGGTGCGTTTTATCTTGTGTGCTCTGTATATGATTATAATTTTAGTGGGATGTGGTTATGGTAATTAAAAATGGTGTGTAGTTTCGTGTTATGTTGTAGATAGTATACTCATTTTGTTGGTAATGAAGTGACATGTAATAGATATGGTATACACGAATTTTCTTAGTTAATAGTGACATGTGATAGGGGTGATTCTGCCATAATCCAGGCATCTGCTAAGATGTGTAATCCGGGAATAATTACAATTTACTGGCAGTCAATCCTCATTCTTAATATTTATTGTGATGAAAATGTGTTTATTTTTTATAGGTACATTATGAAAGAGAACAATTAACCTATTTAAAGATTGGGAAATTAATTTCTCTGTTTCCTGGAAAATTGTTGTATAATATTTTTATTAACCTCATTTAGTTATTGTCCTTCTACCATAATAAGATAAAGAAGTATAGAGAAGTAATAATATAAGTGTTGATAATTTACAAAATATATAGGTTTTCAGGTAACTTTAGCAAACAGATGAAACTGCATTGGTTTCACAACTGTATTAGCAAAGTACTGTTAATTTTAATTAGTATGTTTGCACAAACGTCGCCTCTAAACAGATTTACAGATATTTCATAGTTTATAACGATCGTCTTAATTCGAAAGTTAGTTTAAAGAAAACTGAAAGTTTTAACGTTTCTACCTTTTCCTGTAAGTGTACAATTATTATTAATTAATAGGATTAGCTCAGTTATTATTGATGTAACCATTCAGAAACTAATCATTTAAATTATAATAGTCTTTATTACCTATAGGTAATTTATTATATTTACAGTTAATACAGTCATTTTTGTTTTAATTTAAGATATAAAAAAAAATATTTTCAGTTCGTATATCTATATTTCCTGTAAATTAAGTTTTTTATATATTTAGTACTTACCACTGGCTTGTAACTTTCTTTCTTGTGAGTCTTCAGCGTCCATCATCGATTGTTTTTGGAAGAAACCCTAAAAATACATTTTTTATACATTTCTAAGTTTTCATAATAATATCTTAATATATATAAATCTCGTGTCACAATGTTTGTCCTCAATGGACTCCTAAACCACTTAACCGATTATAATAAAATTCGCACACCATGTGCAGTTCGATCCAACTTGAGAGATAGGATAGTTTAAACATGTAGGTACCACTGGCGAAGCCGGGGCGGACCTCTAGTGCAGATACATATATATACTTTTCAGTAAAACTATTTTGACTACATAAGTACTCAATAATAAATAATTAGGTATATTGTATTTTTTTTATTTATTCGTAGTTTAAGTAAAATAAATTTAATCGCTTTAAAATAACGTTTAGTGACTATTTTTATTATATAAAATATATTGTTCAATTACCTGCATTTGTAGATTAGCTAAATCTTCTAGATTTTTCCTCATTAACATGTTTTGTTGTTCAAATTCCGATACGCTGTTACCAGCGCTGGATGTTGTTGATTGTTCCTATGAAAAAATAAGATTTATTAAAAAGAGCAGTATTTACCCGATTTAAATAAAGGAGGTAACAATGACAACAGTTTTAATAATTTATTTATCGTCTTCATCAAATTTCAGCATAATCAGTAATTTTTGCGTGAACGAAAAACAAAGATGTACTAAGTATGCAATTTTCACCCATTTTCACATAAAAAAATTCGAACACGTGAAGGATTTTTTAATGACGTATTGATAGGATTTTAATTTAGAAATATTTGTAAGAACCTGTCCATCCCCATCCCTGGAGACACTCAGGTCCAGGGTCTGGTCTCCATCTTCAGAACCACTACCATCTTCCTCAGCAGGCTGGCTTTTGAACAACCTCATTGACTGGTGGTTTATTATTTGGAGAGCCCGTTGTCTATAAATGAGAAAATTCATGAAAATCGCTTCATTGTTTACGGAGATTTACGTTAGGTACATATAGGTACACAAAGATGAATAGTTAAAAAGTTCACGAAAAATGGTTCACTGTTTACGGAGGTATACAAAGACAGAAACGTAAATTGTTCAATTTTGTGTTACAAGACTAATAAATTATAATTTATAAAATGAAAGAAAACTCAACAAACCGTTTATTTGTAATCATAGAATTTGAAGTGGATTAATAATAATTAAATGATGTACTTTACATTCCTTGAAATATTATTTCTTTCACAGAATATCCCCTTTTATGATAAAAAAGCTAATGCGACACAATAAGTATTTTAGAAGCTAAAAGCTTAAAAAACTAAAAATTACCTTTGCGCCTCTAAATCATTATCTGGAGTCTTCGGCGGGGTGATGTTAGTGGAACTTTCATCTTCAGTCGCTGACGATGAACGTCGTAAACGTTCTGGTGCGTCTCCGGAGTCATGTCTTCGCTTGAGACTTAAAGGTATCTGGGTGAAGGGTTTCCCTGGTGATGAAGGTTAGTTTTTAGCTGCTTGGCTTTTAAAAATGGTTGAAAATTAGAACTATTCGAATTTGTATGTTTTTGATATAAAATATTGTGTGGATTCTTTATTGATTTTTTTAAATGTTTGATATATAAGAGTAATTAAAACTAATATAATGCAATTGAATATAAGCTATTTTTGTACTGGTAACTTTAGGATAGTTATTTGATTTCAATTAGTAACTTGTGTCCGCCTTTCAGGAATACATAAACGTTAAGACAGTGAAATATTTTTTATAATATGATTTATTTTTGAAATCAATTATGATAACAAAAACGGAGACATTTCAATATCTTCAATAAGTCGTGGAATTTCTATTCAAACATAATATGGCGCGATTCAATAAATCATACTTTAAAAGTTGTCATATCTAATACCTAAACATTAAAATTAAATTAATAAAACATGTATCGGTATTATTACAACATGCCACCGAATCCGCAAACGGATATGAATACTTCATTATAATAATTTACATAAAAACATACATCATTGTCACTTACCTTGAAGCGCTTCCAACGCCCTGATTTGCCCACTTATGGCATCAGCCACTTCGTTAGACGATAACCCGTAAATCCCCAGTAACTCCTTCATAGTATTCATTGCGTAATCCCTTAAAATCCTGTTCGCTGTATCACCATTTTGCTGACCCTCCATGCCTTCTTGGTTCTCCCTATCATTCGAATTAATATCCTTATTTTCATCAGAATCAGAATCCCGTCTCCGAGGAGGTGAATTCGTTTTAATTAGCTGCGATATAGCAAAAGGATTTTTGGCACAAAACGTCTTATTCTGGAGATTGTTAAAATTCAACACCGTTCTCTCTTTTTCGCCGTCGGTCATTTGTAAACTATGAATGTACGATCTCTGAAACGTGTCCACCTTTTTCTCTTCCGACAGTCGGTTCTGGTAATCTATGTTTTCATTGGAATCTGTACTTAATCGCCTGCTGAGATCCACAGCGCCTCCCTTGAGTAGGCTGAAGTTCTTAACGCCTATTTTCGAATAACTGTTGTCTTCAGCGTTGTCTGGTGTTGTTCTGTCGTTTCCATTGACAGGACTTTGTATATCACAGTGCTCGTTGGATTCGTCTGAGAAAGTGCTAGCGTTGGGCGCGCATCTGGGCTTGAAGTTCTTTCTTTTGTTGCGTTTGGGCATGTTGTAGTAGGGGGACATGTCGGTGCTGTGCTCTTCCTGGTTGTCGTTGGTCTCTGCCCAGGAGGCTCCATGGATGTAGAGGGGCTCTTCGGGAGCTGGCTGGAGACGCTCATGTACAGATTCTTGATGCGCTGCCATGGTAGTCATCGCTCTCTCTCACACGACCCGAGACCGACCTGCGACAATCAAACAATCAAATTTGAATTCAACACTTTATTTACAATAATAATGATTCATTTTGTTTCGATATAAATGGAGACAATGTTGAATTAACAATAGTCTTTTGTTGGCTGAGATTAGCTGAATACTGTGCGATGTTATGATTCGCTTTTAAAATGTTAACGTTGTTTATTAAATAATGTATTTGTATCGATTTCGGTTCCTGTTGCTAAGCTTGATGTATCAATGAGAATTTCATTGTATTGATGAGAAAGAACATATCACTCGAAAGGTTAAATTTAAAAGATCAAAGGTTAAGATTTTTGATTAACTTTATTGTAAAACTATTTACTTACCAAGAATAGGTAAATATTTTTATATCCAGTTACATCTTTTTTGGCCGAATAAATATATATTTCAGTCTTCTAATACAGCCGCAAGTGTAACATCTGAAACAAAGAAAAAAATAAGTTAGAATAATAAAAAATTACGATTGTTTTGATATTGTAGTACATTTGAATTGTTCTTATTACATTTCTAAAGATAAATTGTTACAACCATTTCAGTTATTTCTCGTGCAACCTTTAGACCAATTTTGAATCGTAGAAATCTATGTTACTTATATAACATTAGCTTCCGCCCACGGCTTCGCCCGCGTTTTCAAAGAAAAACGAACATATTATCTCCCGTTCCCGTGAGATTTCCGGGATAAAACCTATGTGTTAATCCAAGTTACCCTCTATATGTGTGCTAAATTTCATTGTAATCGGTTCAGTAGTATTTGCGTGAAAAAGTAACAAACACACACACACACACACATTCTCCCAAACTTTCGCATTTATAATATTAGTAGGATAGGATAGTTTATTAACATTTTGCGAAACTCAAATAAGTAAAACATGAATGACATTTAATTTTTTTTAGATCTAACAAGAACATGATAAATATAATCGAATATAAAATACATTAATCAAAAAACTAAACTCAAACTTCGCGGAAACAGCACTGTCTGACGTAACTCCATAATTTAAAAATAATGATACAAAAAAAGCGTACACGCATCGATCAACTACGAAATTAATTATAAAGATCTATTTTCGAGAAAACGAGATCGCCCGCGGCAAAAACTAGTATCATGACGAAATTTGTGTAGGACAATTGCTTATTAGTGAGCGGCCTTGATATGAGTACATGTCGATAATGTGTACGATTACCCTAAAATTTATGTGGCGGTTTTGTGTACGTTTACCCTAAATAAGTTAAAAAGGCTTGTTAGAAATAAGCGTATTTTTGGTTAAAGTGATGAAATTAATCGTGTTATAATGATCTAAAGCGTTTTATTATAGTGTTAAAATTTATATGAATTAAATGATATTAATTAAAAGCGAAACTAGAGCTTGGAAATTGACTCGTTGAGATAACAAGATAAGTTATTAATTGATTAATAACGATTTCTTATGAATAAATAGGAACAGTAGAATAGTAATATTTATTACATTAACATATTTTATTATGGGTAAGTGCTTTATTATTAAGAAAACAAGAAATTATTATTTTAATGATATTTTGACTTATAACTATAATAATTTATTCTAGATAAATTCAACTAGGTACACGATACTTTAATCAACATAATATGGGATAGTATTTACTTTTCACTTTTACCCAGGTGAAGTCGGGGCGAACAACTAGTAATATCTTAGTTACCGTATAGTTTTCACTTTTCTCTTTTACCCAGGAAAAGCCGGGGCGACTTGTCTAGCTTATCATGGTTCATTAACATGTTTAAGCGGTGTTTAAGGATATTAGATTTACTAAGAAACGCAATAGCGGTACGTAAGTATAAAAATCGAGAAAATAATACGATAACGTCGTGAAAAAAAACAACAAAAATCCACAAACTTTTTGTTAAACTCAACAAATCGTGTTTCTCGGAAATTGACGAGTAAAAAATGATGATTTGTGAATTCAATGTTTACAATTGTTTATTTCGCTAGTTCTTTTCCTGATGTTGTGCGTAAACTATTGTAATTCGTAATTTTGTAAAATTATTTTATAACTCGATTTCCGCCCGCGTTTTCAAAGGAAAACCCGCATAGTTCCCGTTCGCGTGGTATTTCCGGGATAAAACCTATGTGTTAATCCAAGTTAGGTACCCTCTATATGTGTGCTAAATTTCATTGTAATCGGTTCATTAGTATTTGAGTAAAAGAGTAACAAACACACACATCCTCACAAACTTTCGCATTTATAATATTAGTAGGATTATACTGACGAGCTGTTTATCCCGACTATTAATTCTTATTTGAGATAAAAAAATATAACCTAGGGTTTTCTCGGTTATGACGAAACTTTCAAGTGATGAAACCATTTTTTAAATTGATTGTGTAGTTTTTGTCTCAAATCGTAACCAATGAACAACAAATTCAAATCTTCACATGGATTTACTTATCATAATTTGTTTAAATGTTATAATTATTACATATTAGGTAAAACAAACCTTAAAACATTTAAACTTATAAGTAGATTCTTAAGAATTATAATATTATAACCACTAAGCCAGCGGTTAGCAAAAATTACCTTTTCAATGTCTACTAAAATATTGGACACAATTATCGACTATTTCATCACTAGCCGACTGGTTTAGATCGACATATCGATACGTACATCACTACAACATCGACTTACAAATGTCAACATGTCACATAACTAGATATCGACGTTGAAACATTGAAGCAATATTTCTGAGAAATTTTAAATTATTTTATTTTGTATAATTTTTATAAATCAATTGGAATTTTGATTAATTTGTTTTGTTTCTTGGCTGATTTGTACTTGAGAGTAAAATCTATACTAATATTATAAACACGCTAATCTCAGGAACTACTGGTCCAATTTAAAATTATTTCGGTGTTAGATAGCCCATTTATCGAGAAAGGCTATAAAGCTATATTATATCATCACGCTAAGACCAACAGGAGTGAAGCACTGCGGGTAAAACTGCAGGGCACAGCAAGTTATAAATAATTAATCTCTCAAAGATCGAAATCTATCCAATTTTCTTCCACTGTTTTCACAAGCAAAGCTCTATTTTACAAATCCACATATATTTATCTCATCACACACAATCAATAATTGAAGGAATCGTCCTCCACACGGCGGCCATCTTGAAAAAATTAATAAAACGAGCGCGTAATTTTTCTTTATTGTTATTATTGAATATTGTTCCAGCAAGGTTGCCGCGAAAAAGGCGCGTTTGTCATTTATGGCGGACTTATGGATTTATATTGTAGCCGTGTACTTTAATTACGGACCGCGTAATGTTTTTTTATATGGTAACAAATTATGCTTGGATTATTCGCTTGCTTTTATACAGCGACGTGGCTTGTCCTTGCGCGCGAAAGTTTCGTAAAAGTTATCTTCTCTCGTTTACTTCTATCTGTTTTTTTTTTCACGACAAAAAGTTTCATTTATCTATATAGAAAAATTATCGAAATCGATTCAGCAATATAGGTAAAAAGGTGACACTTCAATATAAGTTTAGATTCGTTAACACTAAGTATAATATCATTTAGGGAAAGATAGAGTTCATAAAAAATACCAAAAAATTGTAACTTCAATAAGTTCCCATTTATCTACTATTACATCAAAATTGGTTCAAATCTGTGCAGCAATTTCTGATAAGGAATTATAGTTAAATATTCAGCTTCAATTTCATTGTAATAACTATTAAGATATTTTTATTATCAAAGTTTTAATTCCGAGTAAGAAATCGCGTATTATATTACGTTCAACTGCTTCGTGGATTTGTGCGTAGGTGGTATTGTATACTAGTGTTAGTGTATGGCTTTGTTTGAAATTTCATAAGTACCTACCGTAATGTAATATAAGTAGGCTTTAAGATATTATGTTTAATAGTGGCATTCGTATATAAGCTTAATGTGTCGAAACAAAATAATTGATCAATCTACACTAATATTATAAAGTGGAAAACTTTGTTTGTTTGTTTGTTTGATTGTAATGAATAGGCTCATAAACTACTGGACCGATTTTAAAAATTCTTTCACCATTCGAAAGCTATATTATCCACGAGTAACATAGGCTAGGTTTTATCCCGGAAATCCCACGGGAACGGGAACTATGCGGGTTTTTCTTTGCAAAAACGCGGGCGAAGCCGCAGGCGGAAAGCTAGTAAGTAATAAAAAAGTAAACTACATATTATCTAGATTTTTCATAAATACTTACCGTATTATAAAATCATTGAGGTCTTTGTGATTAAATTGAGGATAATTAAATCATTTTAAGACATTGCAGTTTCCATACAAACATGTTAAAAAGTATAAAGCTAAAACAAAATCAGCTCTTGTACTACTTATATCAAGATAAAATAAGTAATTACTCAGGCGCTGAACGCGCAAATTTCAATATAATATTACAATAACAAAGTCGACAGATTCTCGGAGCATTCCTCTAACAAATATTGTGTGTATCCAGTTACATAAACAAAAGGTCTGGTAACGACGCGTTCTTCAATTTTAAACAATGATTTATCCATATCAACATTTATTATCTGTTGCTAGGAATGTTAAACGAGAAATACAGATTATACACATCTCGCTTCACATCTGGCTGAATTATAAAACATACAAATAAAGATCCTGGTCGAAAACAAAAAAACAACGCGGTAGTCAGCCAGAAAAAGGAATTAAAATTCAAATAAAGAACGGATTCCTTAAGATAATGCTTATTCATTCCACATTTAAAATCAAATTTTCAAATAAAGGCGAGGCTGATCGAGCGCGATAGAGCGGGATGAACGTATTTATTTTGAATACGTAAAAAAGAGATAAATAGCTTATTATGATTGACAGCTGAGAACGGTTAGCCTTGAAATATTTGAAACATTATATTATAAAGTACACTATCTTTGGCGGACACACGTGCAGTGCGGTCTTTAACACGGAAAGCTTTGAGCAAGTTTTTGTAATTATACAACTGTTTCCACCCGGACTTTAATACACTTTCCTTGTATTGAGATTCTTATTATTACTTTAAAATACTGAAGTATATACTAGAGTTATTATTCTAATACTAAAAATAAAAGCATTCTAGATTTTTAGTGCTTAACAGAAATTTTAAAACAAATTGCCATGGAAATGGAAAATTATCAATTATTTCCTCAAGATTCAATATTAAAATATTAATTGAATAAGAGGACCGTTCCGCTCGTGTGTATACCCCTCATTACCCGTATGTATAATGGCGGCGGGCGCTAGATATTCGTTTTTAGAAACGTCGAGTTTCTCCGGAACACGTTTTAAATCATATTTCGAACGTTTTTGATTTAGATCGTTGACTTTTTAATTCTTACTTTGTAACATGTAACATGTTTTGTGCCAGTTTTTTAACGTTCTTACGAGCGAGTAATTATAGATGTTTTCAAATTTGGAATTCGCTGTTAATAATATTATAATTTGTGTACGCCCATTGTCTTTGAACGTTTACGTTTGAGATAATAGTGTGTTAAAGTTTGTTAAACTAGGCGTATAATCCAAATAAATAATAAAACTATACATTTCGCGTAGCATTTCTACGTCGTAGCATAGAGCTTTCGCTCTGATGTTTTTTACACAATTCTGAATTCATAATAATTTTTAATTCAATACAAATTGTGAATAAAACAAGAAATTTCTTTATAATTGATAAAGCGTCCGTGCCGAAAACCGGATCCAATCTATTAGGTGTCAACTTGGTCGTGTCGTATCACGTAGAGCGGTAAAAAGTCGAATCGGTCACGCTGGCTGTAAATGTAATCTTCGTGCGTATGATCTGTTTATTTTATGATCATTTTTGTTTTAATTTAATTATGGTTTATGACCGTGTGTTTGCTATTATTGTTTATAGTTAGTTAGTTAGTCATAGACGCGTTTTATTGAAGAAGTCGACTTAGATTTTTTAATATCTATTTCTACAAATAATATAATTTTTACATGTAAGATAGGTACATTATTTGTAAGCATATATTTTGTACTTATTAGTAATTTTAATTAAGCAATTAGACTTTTGAATTTCATACGAAGCCTTTTTAAACAGCCATATTACATTTATTCTTTTATTGTAAAGTAATTAGCTTACTCATAAGTTATAACCTAATTTAAATAACAAAATATCGTCAACCATAAAATATCGTACACACACCGTGCACTATAAACGCCATAACACTAAATCAACACATCACAAATTTTATTCACAATACGAGCTTGAATATTCAAACGCCTAATCTGTTTTATCGGCGAGTTTACGGCCTATAATGATCACTTGTGTCGTACGATACAATGACGTGTTCCAATTTTGAATTCTCTTCGATTTACGAAAGTGAATCGAATTTTAAATTCTGTTTTTGAAATTTATTGCCAATGATTTCAATTTTAGAATTGGATTCAAATTTGTTTGCTCTATTGTTGGTTGTTTGTTTTTGGGATAATAAACATTTTTATTATGTGATTGCTAATATAATAAATTACCCGTGTAATTTAAATCGATCTTATTATGTGAGAACATGTACAAACAGTTGTTAAAGCAATAAATATGAAGTATCTCAATCGAGTATCATATACGTAATTAAATTTAAGTCGCGTGGGCAGTCTTATCTATTTTCCACATGAATTAATTTAAAAACAGCAATTTTTATTATAAATTACATCGCCGCCGGCTTTGTTGAAACACGTGGGTGAAGGAATTTGGAAGTTTGATTAATAATAATGTACTTAATACCTACTTAATTGTTTTAACACATTTAAATCTGTTTTATTTAACACTAGCTGCGCCCCGTGGCTCCGCTCCTGTTGGTCTTAGCGTGATGACATATAGCCTATAGCCTTCGTCGATAAACGGGCTATCTAACACCGAAATAATTTTTCAAATCGGACCAGTAGTTCCTGAGATTAGCGCGTTCAAACAAACAAACTCTTCAGCTTTATAATATTAAGTAGTATAGATTTATAAGTTCAAACATCACAATAATAATATTTGTTACTTGTAAGTTGTAAGTCATGGTTTAGTTCGCATATCGTGATGATAGTATAACGAAGTACTGGACAATGAGAGAAACGTGAAAATTATACAAAACGATGACACAATTATAGAACATAACGATATTGCAATAAATATATTATTATTCCGCATACGTTGCTAGATGCACGTCCGTCTGTCAATCGTGTCCTTAGACCTATTCCTACATGCGTGTTTAATATAGGAAAAGTTTGTTTGTTTGTCCAGTGCAATAACTGGAACTATAGAAGTGGTATTGTTACAGATTGAAGGTCTTTTCACACACGATTTGTGAGCTTTTGATATCAACTAGTCACTGCAAGTTTAATGATATAATATTATGAGCTTATTAAAAATGTCAATTCTTAAAACATCGTTCGAAATTTAAATATAATAGAATTTAATTCAAATCTCAAAACATCAAATCGCATCCGCCTTTCCTATAATAATTGTACTTCGAAAATCGAATCCACATTTCAAAATTCGAACGAACCATAGACGAAAGGAAGCGTTGACATAAAAAGCTTTGTCTATGCGCACCATAAACAATGCTGCTCAATATTTATACAACACAGCACCAGGAAGGCCGGTTTACTTCGAACTGTCATTAAATTCCCAACACTTTTCTGATTATAATTCATAAATTTCCGGCGCTACACATTGTGATACGCATCACGTGCACACACACATTCCTATAGACACACTCTTGGCCATTTCTATTTAATAGTGAATAGTAAGCTTTCATTGTTATGGATTCATTGATTTGGTTATGGATTATATTGAATGAAAATATAAGTAGCTACATCTACCTTTCGACTGTTATAACATTGTTTTCAAGTAAGAAATAAGAAAGGTTAATAGGTACTTACATGAAAAAATAAAAAATAAATATTACATGTGAAAAAATAGAGCAACAATTAATTAAAATAATCAAAACAAAAGCGGTAGTTTTCCGTTCAAGTGTTTGTCTTTTAAAGCTTGTTGAAAAGCATCTTACCGCGAAAGGCTGGTATTTCAGGATCGTCTTCATATTAACGGTTAACCTCTCATATTTTACAGTAACTCATATTCATATTCAGTTACATACAATTCTTCGTATATAAACTATCTTTATATACAATGTTATTAAAATCTGTTAGTTACCTAAGCATACCTAATTAGGCTACATATGACAGTTACAAGGCGTGGCCTCTAATATAAGTACTGTGACACACGGACGCACAGCGAGACGGTAATTCTCCTTTGTATGCTAATAGAAAATTATCTAGTCTCGAAATTGTAATCTTGGAGCTTGCACGGAATTTCTTCATCATACGTTGCTTGTGTGACGTCGTTTTTATTCAGTTTTGAATTTGGAACGTAAACGCGTTCGAAGTTTGAATGTAGTTCGAAATTTGAAAATCATTCTTGTGATATAATATACGAAGTGGTTGTTTAATTCGAATTTTCGAATGGTTTAGATTGAAAAGATTATATTTGGAAAATAATCGTTTTGAATTAAAATTATTTCTTTACAATATTACATATTTTAAATATACTATTTTATTTTCGTTTCTCATTATATTTAAAACATTTATTATACACAGTCAATCTAAGTTAGCCATCAAAATAATTGATTGTTACGTACTACGTCTAGTTTTATTTATTTCTAGGTCAGCAATGAATTGGCTTTCATTAAAACAAATTTGTTATTACGCAAAAACTTGTTTAAAATTCTGGATCTATTAGAAATTCTATTACGATTTTTGCAAAATAGATAGTTCTTGTAACAAAAATTGCTAAAGCTTCAAATTCCAATAAGTATTACCTAAGTAGAGATCAAGCTAAAATGGCAACACTTAAGTAACGATACGCAACAAGAATTCCATTTACCAAACAATAGCACACACGATTCCAAATTCAAATTTTAAACTTAAAAAAAGAACATGCGGCTGCGAATTTCAAATATGGAACGCATTCTATTCTGATTTCGTATTCTTAATTCGAATTCAATTATTATTTTCAATTACCGTGGGCCGCTCGTGAGTTGTTTTGTCCTAGTTTTTTTGCGTTCAGAAATTATGTAATTTGCCTTGTTTTATACATAGTTTGATTTTACATTTTACACGTACAGGATTTATAAATCTTATTCTGTAAGCGCAAATAGTTAAAATAATATTTAAGAGCTTCAGAGCTTCGGATATTAATAAAAATTACCGATACCAACATTTAAGTGGAACTAATTACATACCGGTTTGTGAATAACGCAAAAACAATTGATTAATTCATAGCTTATCCTTATTCGGAAATAAAATCTTTTTATACACATACACATATAGATTAAACACGTTCAATCTCAGTTTAAGATTATTAGGTACTTTATTAAAGAGTAAAAAACAAAGTTCATCGACCTTCAAGTGGGTACTTGACGCTTTTATGAAGAAAACACTCGAAAATGCATAACTATTTTCATAATTACACACACATGCGTACGCTGTGAACCATCTTTATTCCATCTTATATCTTTATTGAATATTTTTAATGGATCGTAGAGATAAGTTCATAGACAACGTAAATATATTGACGGTGCTTTTTAAAACAATCTTAGAGTGTTAGTTTTGGTGCTAAGAAATATAATTGTTATTAACGATAAGGCGGGTTTTTAATAGTTGCAAATAACTATAAAACATTCCATAGTAAATACTCTTGCTACTTGATAAAACAAAAGTAGGTCTCTATCAATATTCTATATTTGTATAAAGGTAATGTTACGCGGAATCGAATAAAATATAGCATAAAAATAATTGCTTATTGTTTAGTCTATGGAAACTTTACTGGCAACACGCGCGCAACAGGAAAGAGAACTCGTTCCACATTCAAATTGGTAAGGAATTTGAATACGCGATTGTCATTGGTTGACAATCAATCATTATAGTTTTTGAATTTCGAATTCCACGGCATACGTGATGTATTATCCGATTTGAGTGGACGTGTCTGATGTTTGAGATAATTGAAGCTATTCGGTTAACGAACGCAGTAATTTAACTACTTTCTATTGAAATTGATATACGTACTTTCAACACTCATTAGTTTTTAAATTAAGCATAATTTTCATAGAAATATGTAATCGTACTCACATTACACATATGAAGCTATTTCTGATTTAAGTTCCTCCATCCGTAAACTAAGAAATTGAGGTGATTTTTTATGTTATTAAAAAATTAAACAGCGTATTAGGTACCCTTTTATTGGTTTTAAACTGTTGTTTTTAAAATCGAATCTTGTACTTCGAACAAGCCAATGGGCAAACACTTGAAAATTACCATTTTTCGGCCACAATGTTGACACAAACGATTTAGTTGACTTCACTAAGAGTGTATGTTTCTAAGTGTTATTATGTTAAGTTAAATAAAGTTGTCAAATAGCTGAGTGTACTTTCTTCAAATCACCCATGAATTTCCATAATTATTTATACCTACAAATATCACAAGAAAAATATTGAAGAAACACAAACGAATAACCGTTATTTTTTACCACTTTGAGGGTAGATTGAAAAATTCAATTATCTTTACAAAACCACGAAAAAATACACGTTTTCCACAAAAAGTATAGAAGGTAAGTATGTATAATTTATTTCGAAATCGGAATTGATCTATAAATACAAGTTACAAGCAAATTACACACTTGAAAAGATCACATAATCGTGTTTTTGATTCACACGAAACTTGTCTTATCTCGACATCTTATGGCGCGTATATACTCTTGCTAAATTTTAAGATGTAATTTTTATGGGGAATTTTTGACAAATGTGTAAGTATTTTAGAAGAAAATTTCTTTAGGCGCGTTGAGAGTATAATTTCAAGGTCGCGTCATGGCAATACCGTCACGTCATAGAGTAAGGCGACGATTTTGGTATCTTTGAATCTTCCCCCAGATGTTTCATTTGTATCTATATAAAATATTCAATTAGTTATGGAATTGATGAGTGCGATTTATCAAATGCGAGTAAATATTTTTGATATTTTTTTTAATACCGCTATTTGGAAAGCGTATTACTTAGATAGGTAAAAATTGAAAAGTTTATTTGAATAATCTTTAATGGCGTAAGAATTGAGTAACTTTAAGAAAATACATTATCTTAGATTTACTTTTTTTTTAAACTTTCTTGCATTTTCGTGTTAAGACTTGATCAATTGCCTCGCCGAGAGTGTGAACATAACCTAACTTTACATAAACGCAATAACAGTTTTAGTCAAATTTCTATGACGGTATGTAGACCGCTAGTACCGTAACTGCCTCGGGCAAAACTGCTCTTTTTTGTTGAAACTTCTTAGTCGATAAATGTGGGCAATAATAGGAAATATCGGTGCTATGGAAGATAATAATCAATAAGGTAATTACGGTTTGCCAAAGGATGGAATGATTTTAGTAAATTGGCATGTTATGAGAACAAATGTTGACAAAAGTGTTTGCTTCTTGTGAGGTGTAGTGATAATAAATCGCGTTTTAAATCCGTTAAAAATTTTAATTTTTTAATTTAAAAACAGTATTTTTAAATTAAAAACGAATTTTAAACACATGTGAAACAAATCTTAAAATGTCTTAAAATCTCGATGCCCTACAGTGATAACTAAAATTGTTACAATTACAAACAAATTGTAGAACATTAATTATTATGAGTTATGTAAATGTATTGTGGAATATATTTTACACATCGACCTTATCTTGGACAAAAATCTATTTTTGTCCAACAAAAATCTATTTAGACAAAAATCTATTTTCGCAACCGCCGCAAGCGCAGTCGTGTTCTAAACACGTGCTGTGTATGGTCAGCAAAAAAAATTAGATTAAAAATATATTGATTCACAAATATCTTTTTTGTTAACGGTCATTTTTTTGCACACCGTACCTACACGTGTGAGTAATGTCAAGTTTTTAAGTTTGATGAACTTTTTCGACTCATTAGCAATTGTGACGTTAGACGTATGTGTCAATTACACATTATATCCGGTAATTGTAAACAGATCAAATTGAAATTAGATATTCGCAACATATAGAACTGGAATTTGGTGACAACTTTATTTTGTAATAGCTGTACCCCGCGGTTTTACCCGCAGTGCTCTGTGCTCCGCTCCAGTAGCTTACCGAAATAATTTTTCAAATCGGACCAGTAGTTGAAGTTCCTGAGATTGGCGCGTTTAAACAAACAAACTCTTCAGCTTTATAATATAAGTATAGATTAATACTTTTACTGATTATAGAGACAATGTAGAGCTGTATGAGATGTTCAGAAACTTATTGATTATACATTAAGTGCGTCTTCTATACATGCCTTTGTGAACATATTCAGGAATGAATAAACATAAATGCGTGAATAAACTCTTGAGATAAATAGATCTACCGGTCCTTTAACCTCAAAATTTTTCATATACATTACCCAATGACCAGGCCGATCAGCAGATAAAACAGATTATACTTTCGAAACGTGACAAATCCGCTATCATAGATCATAACAATATACAACATCAACATACGTCGAGCCGATCGATGGATTTAATTGGTTGCGCAACCAACCGGTGTTTCTTTGTTATGAATTCTTTGACGCTTATCCGAATTAGGTATTGTCTATGGCATTAATTTGAATGATGGGATTAGAATGGCGCAATTTTTGAAAATGGAATTCGACTCGAATTGAAAATGGAATTCGAAGCTCATCGTCCGTTCTTAATTCGAAATTTGAAATTGTTAGATTTGAGATGGGTAAGATTCTTTTTTTAATAAGTAGAAAAGAAATCATTCCAATTTCGAAAAATTATCAATCACATTTAATTAAGAAGCCCAATTTCTAAGCGAGTCAAACAAACTTTGTCATCCGAGCACAATTGATTGTCGAATCGACGCATTATAAGATAATAGACCGGGTTTTTGAGCAATGAAGTAGCTGACGGTACCTTATCATAGTCGTGCATCAGATTTGTATTATTTTGAGAAGTAATTATTAATGTTACTCGCTTACCGAATTTCGCTTCGTCCCTCACTACGCAATCTAATGAATAGTGATGTGATGATATCGATAAATGCCTTCGTAATTATTACTGGTTTTATTATATTTGAGGTCGATACTCAGATTGTATGTATCTGTGTAGCAATTTATTTTGTTTCTTATGTTCTATTTTTTCTGGTTTCGATGAACGATAGATAGTGCGGATTCCATTTTTCTGATAGGTTTATAATCGGAAATATCTAAAAAATATCTTGGTCATCGTCAGATCAAATCTGAAAGCAGATACCTGGAATTACTATAGAGATACGATAATTTTACTGTTTGACATTCTTCCACGTTTCCCAAAGCAAGTAATTACGAAATTGCGGTTCAAGTCATTGAGAATGATATCAAAAAACGGAAATTTGCTTTAATTGAAGCCAGCTCGAGGTTGTCTATTACTGGCATAACAAAGCGTTAAAAGTAACGATTTCGATGAAATAATTCCCGACCACAATATGGAACTAAATTTAGAGAATTTCGCGGCAGTTTGCATCCCGCGGCCCGCTGCAGCAGGTACGTACATTCAACATAATAACCAGCAGAAAAACGTAGACGATGATTTCTGTAAAGAATCCAAACCGATCGTCCATTTCATTCGGAACACCGACGTAAATTTGACAAAAGTATTTTATGAACGTATAAATTCGAAATGTCGGAACGTCATCGCATCGGTACACTTAACTACACAATGTTTCGGGGAAGCGACGACTTTTTGCCGACCGATCGCAACTTGTTCAATTACAGACAAAATTAATGATTGAGACGCACACACGCACACACGCAGACACACACATGCACAATTAAAGCCAGGATCACACAATAGGATTACATCGCCATAAATGGATCTGTATAACCAGTTATGAACGCTTATGATCCTATAGCTGTTGCCGTTTAACATTTTTGCCCCTTTTGTTTCGAATAGAAATGTGTTCTTGCATTTTAATTCAGGCTTACCATCTTATAGACCCATACGCCCTTATGCAGCCGACTCTACTGCGTTTAGTGCCTTCCTTTCAATGAAACAATACGTTTTCCGGTTTACGGCCGCGGATTTTTTATGATAATGAATCGTAAAATGCTCAACAGATGTGAATCAGGACGCAAATTGATAAACAAGCATTCGTAGTATATGTATACCGATTTATCATAATCCAATCCAAGATAATAAATAAAACAGCACACAGTAACATAAAACCGACCAAACAAAAAAGCGTTTCTCATAAACACGACGCGATTTTGCCTTAACTAGCCATTGTAAAGATATAAAATTACTAAGAAATATCGCGGCCATTTAATACGTCTTTTATTGATTACGGAACGACCGAAGATCATCAAACGGAAGCTCGAAACCGACTTCTAGATAAAATAAATTTTAATAAACCGTCGAGAATACATAAAGAGCGTATCGAACGGGGCACGTTAGAAAAAATTAGGAACAATTCAAATCAAATGTTCGAAATTCGAATTCTCGTTAGAGAGGGACGCCCGTAGGGTTGATGACCCGATGAAATGTCAGCATAACCCCGTCTCACTCATTCCACATATTAATCTATCTGGTTATCTCATTCTATGATGTTGATCTTGATACGTCACATTTTTAATAAACGAACTCCATATGACATGGCGTACGGAAATTCGTCGATGATTAATATGGCCGCCGTGTACGGATACGAAACTAATACTTTGTTTTTAAATGATATTAGAAATATTGATAGTTTCGTGTCGTTGTTCGTGTTGTGATCGACCGATAAACAGTAGGATAGAAAGTCGGCTTCGAATACATATAATAAGTAATAACCGATATGTAGGCAGTGAACGTAAACAGTGCTATCTCATGATCTTAGGAAAAAATTGTATTGTAACAAGTTTTCATTGTGAGGCTGATACTAGGCACTAGCCCACTATTGCACGTACCGATATCTTTTAATTAGAACGTTGCTCGTGGAGAGGGACTTTAATAACGTAATAATCTTGTCGCCCGTGGCATTTCAAGCTATTACTCGGATCCTCATTTTAATTTTGACATTAATAAGTGTGGCGAACGCGCGGACAAAACAAATGAAAAACGAGCTCCGTGATCCGACAAAAAGCGATGTGTACTAGCACCGCGACCGTACCGGAGCGTTTCATTACATCTCGAATAAAAAGTTCATATTTGACGTTTAACAAATCGTTCCTTTTTCAAATCGACCAATGAGACCATTGTGTTCGCTCCTAATGGCGCGTTCCATTTTCAAATCTTATTCTCTTTTCAAATCTCGTGGATTCGAATTTGGAATGTGTTACGTCGGTTACGTTTTCCCACACGTGTATTTGTTAGTTGCAAATAGGTTGATGAATAGTAACTGCGTGGAAGACAATTGTAACATTTTTATTGATGTGGTATCTGTCAGCTCATTCAGCCGCTGACGTCGCTTACATTTGAGATTAACGAGCAAATAAAACGTTTTCTTTTTAATGTGTAATAACGCTTTCATTAATTGTTGATATCATTTGTCTTACTGTAGAATACTTTCTATCGAGATAATTGTGTAGGATTTAAACGTTCGTTAATTGGAATAACAAATAGAATACGCGTTTTGTATTTTTTTACGATAATTTCAAATAGTCAGCAGTCATTATTATATTCCAAAAGACGTTTAAATTGTGTAAAACAGGATATTACATATTCTTATATCTTATCTTTCAGTTACAATAACAAATATGAAATAATGAATGAAAATAAAGATCGAAATAAATACCAAGGGACAACATCAGAATTCACAAAGCAAAAAAATCGATTTCGAAACCTATTTTAGACTGTACACAATATTTGGCCTATACAATTTTTGTAGGTCATTTATTAGAATTGTATCGATATATTATTTTAATTACATCAGATCGAATCGCCATATTGCTGAAATTGATTAACGACGTATTGTCGATGCGCGTGGGCAGTGGTATTAAACTTTTTATCTAAAAAATGCAATCTTCAGCCAAATGTCGTGTGTACTAGAGTGAGAGATATTGTAAATGTACATCAAAGGATTTTTTAGAAATTCAAGGGTGACCGGGTGGGGCTATGAAACTAGGTTGATTAGTTAAACGTATTTAAGAAGGATAATATGTGAATGAAGTGTGATTGTGTGATGTATGAATTATTTGAAGTGTAAATAGGGTGGGTGAATAATTATGCACATAATTTTTATTTGAAATTAGGAAGGTTGTTCGTTTTTTAACTATAATAATGCTGATGGTGTAGCGAAATCTATTAGCCCATGCCATTACAATGTCATAGTTTACGTAATATACAAAGTAGAGTTCACGTTATATTACAATACTAGCATAATTGACGACAAATTCCAAATTCCAATTCGATTTTACTCAACGTTAATCCATATAATATTACATCTAATCGCACGAACTTGCGACTATTAGTCGCAGCTTTTCCTGGACCCACACTGTCACCCTTTAAAATTGAAGGGCGCGTCCCCAATGTAGTGGGCAACATGGCGTCCGAGATTATAATAACGATTTTAAAATCCCCCTCGAGATTTTTTTTTATTTTTAAACTTTTTCGGAAGGGTTGCTGAGTGGACCATGGGGCAAAATGTGGGGTGTATCTTTGGTTTGGCGACATGTTTCGGTTTTTTGGGATTTTAAAAGATGCTAGACATTATTTTTTATTATTTTTACTTTTTTAATTTTATGTCGGCTCGTTAGAATTGAATATTTTTTCGTATTATATACCAATCGTGTTTTGCGATGATTTTCTTATAGGAAACTTCTCCTTAGAATTGTTACTAATTTCATGTAAATTTTACCGTTTTATTATAATAAATTAAACACGTCGAATCTTAATACATAATATGTACAATGTTACAATTTTTCACAATATAATTAATGTTTATGTAATACGAGCATGTTTAATGTTTATATATCAAAATTCAAAACAAAATAAATGTTTACTTATAAACAAATTCTCGATGTTTCCAAATCTCCATACTACCGTTTTAAAATAACCACAGAAAACTTTTCTTCATAATATTCTTCGTAAACAAGTGTCGAAATCAGTAACCCAAGCTAAAGTGTGTCCAAATTCGACACTAACACGCCCAATTAGGACATAGTAAATCGGCACAATAGCGTCCATTTTAACCAATTCATGAACAAATCCGTACCAATTGTGGCCGCGAGACGCTTTATCAATAAAAATAAAATTCCACCAGGAAGATACCAATTTGTAACCATGTTTCATGATTTACTGGCCCATTATACAATTTTAGACTTTATTTTATAGATCGTTCGGTCTATTTCAGATAATAAGGCAGGATGTGAAGCAATTAGATTTATTCTATTAGCGCAATTGGATTTGATTATCGAATTTTTACTTTATTGCGTATGTGGTAAGTGCTTTTTTAGAGTAAATGTGAGCACCCATGTAATTACCTTGTGGAAAATTGTTATTATAACTTTCGTAAAAATAATATTTGTATACTGTTTGTTCATTGACTGGTAGTTAGTTATCACGAGTATCTACTTAGCATATTATATGAGACTCTCAATACTGTAAAATAAACAGTTGCCTAGGTACAAATTTTAATAATTTAGTTCCTAATTTTCGAAATAAAACAACTGTGACATTTTCTTAGTAGTATTTTTTTCATTTTTTGTTTAACTACTTACCTACTAATAGTTAACAAAGCGAACCAAATACGTCATTGAAACTTAGACATACTATTTATAAAATAGGTCCAATAATCAACTTCCTTGTGAGCACAATGAATTAGCGGAAGCGCCAAATATAGAAAAAAGGCGCTACCTATAAAATTCTGTGCACATTTTTTCGCTTACATAATCAAGCTTAGATATTCAGATATTTTTATGAAATACAAACATTCAATTGTCCATTGCCCCTCTCTTTTATCCCTACAAAGTATACGTGACCCTTTTGAACAGGGCATTTAATTAAGCTGTTCTAAACAAAACAAACTTAATTTTAGGCATAAACTGATGTATACGTATAGTAAGCTGTTTATGAAATAGACACGTATAAAAATGAAACACTGCATTTTCCATAACTTTTTTTCAATAATTCCGACGTAATCATAACCAGCCAGTCGTTCCAATTTCGAAAAAAGAACAATCGTAGAATACGAACACGTATAGAAGCGATAAAGTAACGGATTCGAAATTTTAAATAGTTCCATATTCAAACGGCGATTTCAAATATGGAAGGGCGATTGTTTCCCGTTTTCGCTTGTAGTTGAGGCTGGTTAATATGCGGGCTACGCGTTATGCGTTTCACAATAGCAATATGGCTGCTAGTGTTACCCGCCTTATAATTGTCGTCTTCATAGAACTTATGAATATTATAAAGGACAATAATGTAACCTAGAAATAGATACCTTGCTGTCTGTGTATAAATGTAGAAAGGCATTTCTATACCTAGTTAAAAATAGATTATTATCTTGTATCTACCTACTTTATGTTGTAACTAGCGGTCCGCCCAGGCTTCGCCCGTGGTACATGTTTTTGTTTTCTTTCCATAAGAACCATCGTCGTACTTCAAGGAATATTTTAAAAATAGAATTATCGAAATCGGTCCACCCGTTCACGCGTGATGCCGTGAGTCGTGACCAAGGAAAACGGGTTTCATTTTTATATACATACAATAGATAAAGAAATTAGCTAATAATCCAATCACGCCTTTAATAAAGCAAAATGATGTTTAAACACATTAAAAACGTTTCTGTAACCGAATAAAAAGATAATAAAGTACTTAGAATTCCTACAGTTCATTATATAACGGACAATTCTGTTATAATGATCCACACACCAAAAATGGTATAGAAAGTGATATTATGAATCGGTATAATTTCACTGAGACGTGATCGGGAATCGAACCTGGGACCTGAATACTGAGTGCTTTTCCGAATAATACACGTTTCCGTTTCCATGAATGCGTGTGCGCACGTCCTTATTTGGTGCTTATTCCCTATAATATTATATCTATAGGGCATTGTTTTTTGTCTTATATTTTATTTGGCTTGATATTTCTGGGAACTTTTAAGTTATCCCTACTATCCATACTAAAATTATAAATGCGAAAGTAACTCTGTCTGTCTGTCTGTTACTCAATCACGCCTAAACTACTGAACCAATTTTCATGAAATTTGGTATGGAGATATTTTGATACCCAAGAAAGGACATAGGCTACTTTTTATCCCGGGAAAATGACGCAATCCCGGAAATCCCACGGGAACGGGAACTATGCGGGTCTTTTTTTGACTGCGCGAGCGAAGCCGCGGGCGGAAAGCTAGTAATATTATAAATGCGAAAGTAACTCTGTCTATCTGTCTGCTACGCTTTCCCGCTTAAACATCTCAACCGATTTTGATGAAATTTGGCACAGACAATCTTTAGACCCTGAGAAAGAACATAGGCTACCTTTTATCAAAACACCACGCGGGCGAAGCCACGGGCGGAAGCTAGTTTAAAATTAAGAGAAAATGTACAGACATGGAGTAATAATAATATAAGCACAGTATTATATTCGTGTTGATAAGGAAAGCAGTAAATTATGTTGTTGAAAATTGAGCAAAAACAAATTATTTTAACGAGAACTACACTTACTATTTATATACGTATATACAGCAGATGTAACCGCGCATATTATATACATTTTAAATTTATCCATGCAATAAACAGTATCGTTAATTATTATATAAGGTTAATTAATACGTAAACACATTTAAATAGCGGAATTAATAAGTTTTACATGCAATCGTTAAATTTAATCGTTAAACAATACATGTATTTCTACCAAAAATGGTAGATATACATATGGCAATAATCACTAAGTATCGGCGGGCTACCAAATATGGCCGTCGTAAAATTCTCAACTTTTTCCCAGAATACAGCGATTTACAATACATTTGAAATGCAATAAAATGTTTAAAGAGTTATCGGTATTATTGCGATACTATTCATAATGGATTCCGCGGTTAAGGCGGCTTCACACCACACGTGTGACAAAATAATAACTCTTATGGGAGTTGAAGCATAAGTTAAATTTTGGAAGGCAGAGCTTGAACCTAATGGTAGAAATCAGGTAGGACTGTTATATTTATTAAAAAGGAATCTAATATTAAGTAATAATATAAGTAAGTTCAATACAATTAATCATAATTAATACAGGAATTAATCAAATTACATGATTACATTTCAATAAAGCTAATACGCGATTTTACGTACAACACCAACAGATAACTCCAAATAAGTTTTTCACCATAGAAATTCCAATAAGACGTTTACGTGTTACTTAATCTCTTATCAGAAAGCAATAATATCATCACACACTTCGCCGCGCGTCGTCTGAACACACCCTTATGCACTTTTTTGCACTCAACGCGAGTGTCAAGCGAGTTTTAAAAGAGAATCGAATAAATAATGTTAAATAGGGTATAAAAGGCGTTTTTCGATGAATTTATTACCAAAAACGTCGGATTTCGAGGGACGGACGGTAAGTAAGTTGTATAATATGCATAATTCATCAACGGAATTTAGCCAACTTCGTAATATCCAGAAGGGTAAATAACGGGATATTAATAGCTTTCAACACCGACTTTTATATTGCCGATTTTATTTAAAACTAGCGGTCCGCCCCGGCTTCGCCCGTGGTACATATTTCGCAATAAAATGTAGCCTATGTTATCTTCAGGGTCTAAAGATTGTCTGTGCCAAATTTCATGAAAATCGGTTGAGAGGTTTAAGCGGGAAAGCGTAATAGACAAACAGACAGAGTTACTTTCGCATTTATAATAATATTATAGGTCTTCAAGCGTAGAGTGAACAGGTACCTTCTAGGGAAGCGCGTACCATCTTAGACCACATCTCAGCTCAACATCAGGCGAGATTGTGGTCAAGCTCTTCCCCATCGTCAATAAAAAAAAATATATTAATATAGTAGGGATTTTCATTGTATCAGTGAGCCTATGTTCTTAGAATAATTATCTAAATCGAAGTATCACTTTCCATATATGGGCATCATTATGGTTCACAATTTTTAAATTAACCGTCAAAACGCTTCACAAATGTTAATGACAATTATGTTTAAAATTAAATACGTTCCGAACAAAGACGCCGCTAAATGCAAGTCATTTCATACGAATTACAGTTCATTGTTTCAACTATCAAACAAAAAATTAGATTTCTAATATCAATACTTTAATTCGGAGATGGTAAACGGTTCCCGCGAAAAGCGTTCTTAACACAAAGAACGAGGCGCTATAATTCCGTGTGCAGTTTGTTATCTATGGTATCCAGTGTTGCTAGCTGTAAATATTCGATTGCGATGTTGAACGCGTAGATGCGAGCCTAATTAAGGTGTTAATAGCATACATATCACTCGGCCATTTTAAAATTACGGCCTTTAACAGGCGCGCAGAGAATTTCAAACTTCTATGAACCATGAATAGGATCACGTTTATTATAATATAGAAATTTATGAAAGTACGAAGACAATGGATTTATCACAGTTGCTTTTAAAAGTTAAAATACAATTTTAAATGCATATAGAGCTTCTATTCAAATCGAGCGCGTTTTTGTGATGTATTTTTGTTGATAAGTTAGATCCTGCGCCGGCAATGGGATTACGAAGGGGTGAGTCCAGTTCCATCAATTATTTTTGTGAGCGCTCAGCTTTCCATTTTTTAAAATAACTTAAAAGGGTAGGGGATTCTAATATAATTAACGCAGGGACAGATTCGTCTACAGTTCAAAAAATAGAATTGTTTATCCGTCTTTTTAAACAAACTCTCGCTCTCCGCATTCGTACCTGGAACAAAAGAAATCAAAGGATTAATTTAAATTACGAATGTAATAAAAATTTAAATTTCGATTCTAATCGATTCTAAATTTAAAATCTGATACAGCAACCGTTTGCGATACAAAGGAATAGAACGAGCATGACGGTTCAAATATTTTCGAAAATGGAATATTAAGTGAAGCCATTATACGATCGAATGATTGCTGTTGCCTGTTGGACCGAGATGTTGGAACCCTATTATTAAAATCTTTACGTCGATGCAAGTTCAAATTAATACTTATTACATGCAGCGCTGACATGCTTTTATTAAGTGACAAAAAACGTTATGTCACTTTTATATCCCAATTCCCACTGCGTTACTTTATAAATGTTTATTACAAATTTGAATTATGTTTATTGGTATATATTACGAACAGATTAACTTACTGAACCGTTTATATTCGAATTAATTTGTGTAGTTAATATATAGCCATTTGTAATACAGCATACAGGATTTTCAAATAAGTTAGGTTACTTATTAGAAGCTCTTATGAAACCCTTAGAATTTCACAGGTCTTTTTAAAATGGTCCAGTTTAAAAAGAAATCGATACATCTATCCGAGTATGATAGTACATTCGATTGTATGTCAGTTTGCATTACATGCGACATAATGTCGATCATTCGTGTCATAAGTTCCCATTTACGTAAAGAGGTCAACGACTTGCGTATGCTGACTGCGTATGATGCGTCAAGTGACCCTTGTGACATATTATTGGTCTAACTGCGTATCATAGAAATTGCTATCAAATGCACATTAATTTATGAAGGCCTTAAATTATGTGTTGTCCCGAAAATGTACAATTTTGATCCATTGATAAGTTGAGTAACTAAGATAAATGATAAGCGTCTATTTCTGACGTAAAGGTTACGATATTTGTTATATTTTTTCCAATAAACGTGATCAAACACAAAAACAGACCGTCGTGTTCCACAAAACGTCATTAAATTCAATATTTCGTTTAAAAAGCACTCTACATATCGCGACCATTAATCACCATAACTACCGACCTTCAAGGAGAACATCGGAATAAAATCGGCAATCCGAATAAAGCACTTAAAGCGAAACGTCATTATCGCACAACGTAAATAAAAAATAAACGCGGGAATCGAACGCAAAAATTGAATATCGAACTCAATTTAAAACAGAATACGAATTTTAAAAATACGAGCGCAGCCGAGCGGCATTAATTAAAAATTCTCGGTAGAATATTCAAAAATAGAATTCGCATTCGAACGCTCCTTGTACGGAGTTGAAGTTTGAATTTGGAAGCAACAAAAGGAGAGCGCGGGAGCAACCCTTTTAGCGCTGATAATCTGTTCCACGGCCGTGTTGTGTTTTCTTTTTTATCTGTTGTCACTTTTTTGTCCGAACCCGAGATTGTACACAACATTCTTTACTTCGAAACGAAGCTTTTTAAACTCGCCTCGAGATTTATTCCTTTTTTATTCCCTTTAATAACGAGTCGTCGTCCATTTTAATTGATGAATGGTCACGAAGAATATGTTTAAATTGCAGAGGTCAAACTTTTTTATCGTTTAAGCGACTGTTTTTATCATCTAATCAGGGTTTTACGCTCGTATTTTAACGTGTTTTATGCACGTTTTTGATATAACTATGTTAATTTAATTATATTTATTTCTTAATATCTACGTAAACAGTACAACAAAAGCTCAAAATAAACTTAACAAAAACAACTATAAAAAGTTTTTCTAAGTAAAAAGAGTATAGCACAAAGAGTCTGGGTTGCGGTGAATTGTTGAAATATAAAATTTTAAAATAGAATTCAATCCTTCCGCCCTCGGTTTGTGCTTTACATGAAATATTATTTTATGGAATCAACATCTGCTGCATCGATGTGTGCGTGAGGGGAGCGTACATGAAATTACTTAAAAGTAATACACTTTCAAGTGGATGGGAACATTTCAACTCTGTTTTTACTCATGTTAAATATAGTTTGAGTGTACCTCATTCGTAAAAATGCGATAACTTTCGATGCTTTTATATCGTAATGGAATTCTTCAAGTTCTCGAAGTTAACATCGATTCATTGCATGTTTGTTTTACATTTTTGTTTCGAGTACTTCAGACGTCAATAATTATAGAAGAAAGCTATTTATTGATGCCTACAATAAGTTCAGTGTTTAACCGGCGTTTCAAAGAAAAAGTGATGAATGTAAATTTGTAAAAAAAAGACATGAATGAACAAATGACTTTGAATCATGCAACACTGATGATAAAAATAGTGCATTTCTGCATAATAATGTTCCACACAATCGCTGTGAGACGTCAAATCGTGCATTCATTTTAGTAGAATCGGAACGCAAAACGAAACCCTACCATTCTACCATTTTTTAAATTACGTTCGTCATGCCGCTCCCTCAACATATCCTCTTTTCAATAACAAAAAGTAACTGGTTGTAAAGAAATTTGAATTTGGAATTTTTTATTCTAAATTCAAATCTTGCGCCTTTGTGATTCTTTGTTCGATTTGTTTTTTTGTTAGCGCTCATTTATTGTGAGATTTACATAAAATTTGAGTGACGTACTGTTAAGAAGAACATTGGATTGATACAAAATGAAGTAATCAAAAGTTTTTAGTACTAAAGATAAAATTGTAAGAACTGACGATGTTACATCTATATCTATATACTAATTATATAATGCCTAAGAGTTTGTTTGTTTGAACGCGCTAATCTCAGGAACTACTGGTCCGATTTGCAAAATTCTTTCGGTGTTAGATAGCCCATTTATCGAGAAAGACTATAGGCTATATAATATCATCTCGCTAAGACCAACAGGAGCGGAGCAATACGGTTGAAACCGCAGAGCACAGCTAGTTAATTATATGAAGATACCAGAATGAAGAGGCTCAACGATATCTTACGAGCAAAAAGCGAGTTTTTGTAAAAAAAAAACTTGTACAAAGCTTGCTATGAAAAGTTCAGCTGTGTTAGTTTTAGGATTACGTTCCCCTTAAATTTAACTCTTTTGACTATTTTAATATTTCACTATTTTACACAGCGAGGGTGTAGGCGGTTAAAGGGTTAGTTTTTGGATGCGGGAATATAGAATCTTTTGATTGAACAGTGCGTTGACATTTGTTCAGTTTTTTATTGTTCAAGTTTTAATATAGATTATTATTATGGATGTTTTTTGTTGTGGAGGGGTTTTTGTAATTCGATTGATGAATACTGAGTTTTGGTTATATTGCATTAAATTTAATTTTTGAATGAAAGGTTTTCTAAGTCTATTTTGGGAGGGCATGACGAAAATAAACATCGTTGGTTTTTAACAAGTTTTGTTACAGGAGTTAAAACACGCTCCTGTTAGCGCGATGTATAGCCTATAATAGCCTTCCTTGATAAATGGGCTATCTAACACCGAAAGAATTTTTCAAATCGGACCAGTAGTTCCTGAGATTAGCGCGTTCAAACAAACAAACTCTTCAGCTTTATAATATTAGTATAGATACCAAACAAAAAATGTGTACCTATGTACATAGTTATCATGAAAAAACAGTAACGTCTTTATTCCGACTTATAAAACAGGAAACATTTTATAGAAAATTAGTTCTATTTTAATTAAATTCCTACATCTGGGATTATGATGATGCAGTAATGATAAAACCATGAATCTGTGTTACTCATTTTAAGAGCAACTGAGATAGATGTTTTCTTAACAGTATAAACTTTGGAATTACTGAAATCGATTATATTTCTTAAAACTAAAAATAATTAAATAAAAAAAAAATATGAGAAAACTGTATTTCTAGTAAAAACAATGCAAAGACAAAGAGTATTTACTACGTAACTGCTGAACCTGTTTTGAGGAAATGGAGTGTAATTAAGTAATTGATTACATTCGATGAGTTATTAGCTCATTAATGCGTATTACGATCTTATTACAATGTTTTTTTTAGAAAAATGCTGTTATTAGATACTTAAACTGTCTATGTTTAATTCTTTAAAGATAATCTGTGAGAATATACTTACAAATAAAGATTGTTAAACAATAATCACTACACAGTACAAAACAAAGTCGCTTTCTCTGTCCCTATGTATGCTTAAATCTTTAAAACTACGCAACGGATTTTGATGCGGTTTCTTTTAATAGATAGAGTGATTCAAGAGGAAGGTTAGGTATCTTTATATCGTAGACGACTCAAGTGGCTCCCCATTCGCATGCGACGTAATCTCCACTACCTTCAATTGTTATACCGTATCCTTTTTGATCCCATCACTCCTTCCTACCTTAAGAATAACTTTTCATTTCTACACTGTGAAAACTACTCTCTCCGATCCGTTGACAGACTTATTTTGAGTACTCCATCTCGACACACAAACTTCTATGCTGATTCTTTTACTGCCTCTGCTGTTAGTCTATGGAACTCCTTACCACTAAAGATTAGACTTGCTCCCTCTTTATCCTCATTTAAAAACCTTGTTCGGAAACATTTCTTCTTATCAGCCTTTAATTCGGAATAGTATATTTATTATATATGCATTTACATTTATTAGTATAGAATATATTTTATATACTTTATGTAGCTTTATGTATGTATTATCATTAATTATTTATTTATTTTTCTATAATAATATATTATTGTATATATTATGTAGGGTTATTTATAATATAGTTATTATACATGTATGTATAGTTATTTATGTGCATATAATGTACTTTTTGTGTATCATACTTTTTTTATTTTCATGTTATTTAAATTCTAATTCTACTTCCAAAAAATATTATTTACTAAATATTTCGCTTTTTTACCGCTTGGTTGCCTGGCAGAGATCACTGCTTAGTGATAAGGCCGCCAATTGTACTACATCTTTCTAGAACCATATATATATTTTTTTATTGTTTCTTATTGTTTATTGATTGTATTACAATAAAGTGTAATAAATAAATAAAAAATAAATAAGGTTTTAGTATATAATTTATTATATTTTAGACAAAGTGGGCGAAACCGCGGGCGGAAAGCTAGTCTTATATATAAAAATGAATCGCAAAATGTGTTGGTAAGCGCATAACTCGAGAACGGCTGAACCGATTTCCATAATTCTTTTTTTATTATATTCCTTGAAGTACGAGGATGGTTTTTATGTAGAGAAAACGTAAGTACCACGGGCGAAGCCGGGGCGGACCGCTAGTTACTAATAAATCTAAACTTATACTTTGCAGTAAATTAACCACAAATACCAAATCGTCAAAACTTCCGAGTTTTATTACAATAAGAAAAAGAAACCCTTCAAAATTGAGGTCAAACAAGAAATGTATGGAGGAAACAATTAAAATATGAAGAAAAAGCAATTCAGGGTGAATGTCCGCAGGATGCAGTTCTTATCGCAAGCTTCGATGTACATTGCGCCATTTGTATGGAAATAATAATTATTGATCTAACTATGGCCGTAAGTTATCTATGTGCTATAATTTATAGGTTTTATTGTAAAATAGGTAATGAGAAAAAAAATAAAAAGTGTAGATAGTAGATACTTTAGTATCCCTATACAAAAGTTGTAAAGCAAACAAAAACGAAAAAAGCTGTGCTTAAATTGATAAAATTCTACAATTGATCAGACGTATAAGTGATAAAGCTTCACATCCTTCCTATATCTAATTTAATCTTTTAAAATAAAGTATAGGTACTTACGACGTAAAAAATTTCATAGCATTCAGCCAAAAAGCTCTACTAAAACTAATAAAACTTTTACGCCAATCTCCATTTAACATAAAATCAAAAAGCTCTACTAAAACTGATAGAGCTTCCAACATTCTCCACATAAATAAAATTCACACACGGAAAAGCTAAACAAAATCCGATGAGACTCAGCAATGTACATCAATCGTTTCACATTACAGGATGTTCATCATAATACGGTTGTAAAGCTTACACATGTGTCTAACTTACACAGATGCTGTAATTCAATTTACCCTTTTTAATGTTTTTTATTCTTTTAGTAGAGAGGTAAGGTAAGTATTTAAAATATGGATTATGGATATTAAAATACATAATATATTTTTTGTTATTTGTATGTAACTACTAACTAGTATGTTTGTTTTTATTCTTAGCTAATTTTCTGGGTATTACTACCTAATGCTTCAAATAATTGACTTTTTTTTTTAATCAAAAATATCCAAAACACACAAAATATACCGGCCGAATTGAGAACCTTCTCCATTTTTTTGAATCGGTTAAAAACACGTAAATTTTATTATTTTCCTATAATATACGTCAGAAAAATCGTAATAACAAAAAATATACATACATACATACATTTTAATAATAAAAAAAACGAATAACCAATATGGAGACCATTTCAAATAACTAGAAAGCAACAGTTAATAAGACTTAATTTACTTTTAATTTACGACTTGTGCAATAAACGAGCGAACATTTTACAGTCTGTATGTTTCAATTATTAACTATTTTAACATCTTCTAAACTAACTCGTAAAACTACATTAGTTCTGAACGGTTCGTAGGAAAAATCTCAATATAAGTTATTATTTAGCAAGTACATAATTAAATTTTAATCTGTTTGCAATATTTTTGATTATTTCAACATTTTAGTTCTAAAACATTTGAATTTAGAATGAAAATATGTATGAATGAAGAACGAAATTATCTATTTGAAAATGAATTCTAACTTCGTACGACAAATTTAATCAATTTTCGAAAAAATGCATTATTCAAATTTCGAACGCGAACTCAACAATCGAATTCGAAATTCTAATTTCGAAAACTCGTTCTAATTTCGAATGTCGACAAATAGGTGGTAAGTGATCGTATTTATCAATTTATGACGTTTCGGGGTAGCCGCCGCAGACGCGACATGTCTGCTATTTGCGGCATACAACGGGACTGTTACACGACGTTACGCGCTTTTTGTCACGCTGTTATGTCATGAATCATTACGTATTTGCAATACATATTATCTATACTAATATTATAAAGCTGAAGAGTTTGTTTGTTTGAACGCGCTAATTTCGGGAACTGCTGGTTCGATTTGAAAAATTATTTCGGTGTTAGATAGCCCATTTATCGAGGAAAGCTGGCTATATATCATCACGCTAAGACCAACAGAAGCGGAGCCACGCGGGTGAAACCGCGGAGCGCAGCTAGTTATAATATAAACTGAAACTTTATGAATTTCAAGTTACTTTAGTTACAAAGTTGAGGCTTGACAAAAAATGACATAAAATAGATAGGTACTTTGTTCTAAATGAAACAAAATACGAGAATAACCAGACGAGCAAATATGCTTTTGTCGACTAATAAATAATTAATTCATCTTATTTAATCCTGGAAAACGGTTCCAGGATAAGCGCGATGCGTGTCGCCTAAATAATGGCCAGACGCATAAATAACAACAATATTTCGCACTGAGAATAGTGTAATATTAATTAACCTGCGCGCGCGCATCCCATATTAATCGTGTTCTGGCGGAATGCGCACCTGCCGCTGCTCTTGTTTCTTTGTCATATTGATACAATTTTTCATAGATCAATAATTGTAAATTAGAGCATTATATGAATTTGAAATTGAATACGTATAGCAATTTTTCATAAGTCCCACAAAAACTTGAGAATGTTTGTCAGCTTGCCATGCTTAGAATGTATATATGCTCGGAATGTTCAGACTTCAAGTTAATAAAGAACACATAAGGCATTTATTTTATTTGCTCAATAATACGCAGCTTGAAGGAACCCGCAACATTGTCATAAAAAGAAATGAAAAATATAACAAGAAAGTTATCTTTGTTATAAACCAAACCGCGATAAAAAGCTCTCCAAGCTCGTAATAAATAAGCGGAAAGAAAATGAACAAAAATTGTTTTTTTATAATTCATTCCGCAATAAAAGCTATGGACGAGAGAGGATCAATAAATAATCATCCGTGTATCATCAGTAAGAAAAGCGAAGCACACAACTGCGCGAGCGCAATCTTTAATAGACTACGCGGAAAGCGAATCTATAAATTGCATTTTTCGCAAACGCATAAAATAACGCACTATTGCATTGTAGAGCAGACAATACGCCTCTCCCGCTCCCGCCAATACGTCCCTCTCACTTGTGCGCACGCGCCGATATCACACTTCGACAAAAACGATACAACGATATTCAACTAATCTCCGATTTTAACTTCTATCCACTGATTCTACAGCCCATTTTCACGTAACGTTTAACATAAAAATACGCCTTTTGTATAATGAAGTATGCAATTGCGTGCGACGTAGCTGCGATACGTGATGCTATCTCGCTCTCGCGCCGTAGCGCCGTTCCGCTCGTACGCATGTCAATGCAGTTTATTGTAGACATTAATGTCTCTGATTACAAATGTAAATTTTCAGCTCGCGACGGCGTTGGTCGGCTTTTTTCTCTTCGATTTCTCTTTATGGTATTAAATTGTAGCAGAATTAATAGCCGGCATTTACGCTTTTAGAATGTTTATTTCTTGAACTAGGTATTGTTTCTCGATCAGTTGCGGAATTTGTTAATCGCCGAACTGATCTTTCCGTCCGTACTGCATCACGTCAAACAAAGATTAGTATTTTGGCTCGCTGAATGATTTAAGCAAGTGCCTAATACTCAATTGATTTATAGTATAAACGTAAATAATCCGCTTTGATGTGGAGACGATAGAACAAATTCTGCTCGTGACAAAAGTATATTAAATAATAAATGCACCGCTTACCTATTATTCGCACAACACTTATTTATAAAGTGTGACCAGTGTAAGTTGATATATCCATCTTGTCAGTTTGGTCTAAGCTGTACGAGGCGGAGGGCGCATCGTGGTTCTTCAAGAACTGGTCAGTTTCACAACGGTTTCCCAACCGAATACCGTTCGCAAAAGATCTCACACGGCTGCCAATTTTCAGAAAGACAGAGCTAAAATAATTGCTGCAAACGCGCCCTATTTCGAGCGGCGCACAACAATTTAGATAGATTTAATTCTAGAACGGCATTATTCGATCGTTCTGTTCGGCTGACTTCATTGACAGGCGATAAATTTAAATATTTTGTTCGAAATATAAATTTTCAATTTGACACATTTCTTTAAACGAGTGACATGCCCGCGTTCGAAATTCAAAACTTTGATACGATTGAGTTGTTCGACCGAACATGTTAATTTATGAGATTTGTAATTGGAATCAATTTTCAAACGGATTGACGAATACGTAAACAAAACAAATGTGGATAGATTTGAATTTAGAAATGTAGAATTTGGATTGAAAATCGAATTTGAAAATAGAATAAATTATAGGTTTGTAATTAGAACAAAAGTGATTAGCTAAATATACAAAGTGGGAACATTAGTCACAATACTACGTCACAGTAAATCTGTCTCGGCGATTGTTACGTGGAAATAAATAATTGTTTGGATATGAGAGCAGATAAATTTAAAATGTCTGTTTTGCGTCTAGTGTGACATTTCTGATATAATGTCACACTAGTTACCTTTAATAACTTGGCCTGATGTAATAGATAAAAAATAAGGTGATAGCATTTAAGAGTCTGGTGTGAAATAATCTGGTTTAGAATTAGAACACAAAGTTCCAATGAAGCGAAGTGACTTGTACGAGATATTAAAGTAATTAAAAGTTTAGAGAAAGTTTAAACATCTCGTAAAACCTCAAAAAAAAAATTGATGAAGCTCATCAAAATCAAGCAATATTGTGTAAAATGGTCTATGTGCTTTATCATATTCTCTTCTGCGTTACATACATTGGAAAACAAAATATAGTCTTCAAACTTAAACTTAGTTTATCTACCATTGATTTCATATCAATCTAAATCCTATAAAGTTTAGTTTAATAAAAATATAATTCTATGATTTATCTTAGAACATATACCTATATAAGATAGTACCTACAAAGTTATGAAAGTGTCTCGTAAATGAAAAATGATATAACACAATTTAATAAAACTGTTATTCTCAATATATCAGTACGGACAGACAAATCCCCAGTTATATAGTTTTTGGCAGTTTTACTTGGCAGGCTCGGGGAAACGGGATTTTGTTTACTTGCGATATTGCAATGCATCTAAGATGTTATATTATCAATTTAATTTGCCGGCTAGTGGGTTCGATTTGGCGAACTTATTATGTTACGTTATTTGAAGAACTTACTTTAGAGCTTTTTGTGAAAAGTTTTTTTTTGTATTTTGAAGGTATTTTAAATTTATATAGTTTGTACTGTGTAACTCAAACTAAAACAAATAGACTTCTTTGTAGAGGCGCTTTTCAACTATATTTATTAACTAATTTATATGAGTAAAACACTATATTTTGAAGATTTGATATAAAACCTTCCTGATTTTCGAAGAAACGAAAGATATCCCATTTGAAACACACGCAATACTCGATAGCAATAATAAATTAAAGAAATAAAACAAATGCTGAGGTCAATACTTTCAGCATCGTCTTCAATGTAATATAGTCTAAGAGCTGCTGACAACTTATTTGTGGCATATTTAATAAAACATCTGTGTAAGTAAGTTAGTGTAAGTAAGTATAGTAAAATTTATAAAATATGATTAAAATTGATGAGATAATTTATTAAAGTTAGACACAAATAGGCTTTGAATTCTAATGTCTTTATTAACTTAACCATTTTATACCTCTTCCATAGAATATAGTATTAACTATTAACTAAATAATATTTATAGTAGAGAATTACATACAAAAGCTCAGCTCTTACGCTACACGCGATGCGATGCTCGAACAATTCATAATTCCATGTTCATATTTATGGCAACTTTACATTATTCCAGTAACCACTCCAGCTGGAAACAAGTTATTTATTATCGCAATCCAGATATTTATATCTAATTGTGATGGAATGACGCTACCGGACTTGTTCATTTTTATCGATATGTAATATTATCATTTTATCGGTTTCTCGTTTTGAAAACAACTTTTTACTATAAAAGCCTATCTATAAATTATATACAACTATTTATATAGAGTCTTTATACGTTCATTTATTAAACATATTTTAAATATACATAAAAATACAGAATGTCATTCAGTACAACGTATCTGTTAACTATATGAACATTTTTTATTCTGTGTCAATTTGTAATACAATATTTCGTAAGAGTTTGAGTTGATCCAGTCGAACACCTCGGATCACACGCGACAATTACATTAGCACACAATGACGTGCAACGACAGAAAGAAAGCAAATGAACGCCTTTTCTAAATTCGTATACAAAGCGACGTTCGAAATACGAAAACGTAACAGCCAATAGCACTAGAGCGTATGCCAAAATGCCAAAGCGACACAAACAATTAGGAATGTGTTCTATTCCAAATTCAAAATACGAATTTAAATTTGGAATAAATTATTGCATTACATTTGCGGAAAAGATCCCGATGCAAATTTGTAGTTTATGTTTCGAATCTATTATTTATTTATTTTATAATTACTGGCCACTTCGATTCTAATAAAAAAAAAGTATCAGACATTCGAAATTGGAATGTTTGCTACCATTTTATTTATCAATAATTACTCAAACACAGTTCGTATATTGATGCAAATGTCACGGGAACAAAGCGTCTATTTGAGATTGATGAGTAACGAATATAGGGAAGCCGCTTGCGCAACTACGTACAGATTACCGGTATTATTTTCGGTAAACGATACGTATCTACGAGTCAACGTTCCATATAATATTATAAGTATGAAAGTTAACTAATCCTGACAGGCGAAACGGTTTTGGAATAACTGTTTTTTAAGTGTATCGAATTATGTTCTAGGATTGATAGATGCGTGTCATATGTTTTATGGCTGTTTTATTCTATATTTATACATATAATCAAATAGCTTTCTTTTAAGTATAATAATTTATTTATAGTTACAAGTAAAAAATACGTAATCAAATCCAACGAATTTATAGCATTATATTAATTAAAAGAATTTGCGTAAAGTCATAATCTGAAAGCAATAAAACATTTGAACGAATCTCGAAGGAACCTTTTGCGGCGCATTCATCAAAAATAAGAAAATAATTAATACACGTTTCGGAACGCGGGCCGGAGCGTTTAGCCGACAAACAATAAAACAATACGGACGCAAAGCTAAACAAAACACAGAAAAATATGAATTCCAATCGAAACTGCCGCGGGGTAACAAAAGATGGCGGATTTTAATGAAATGAAATAAAATATAAATACCATTCGCGAGCTGGGATTCTTACATTTTTAATTTGGCAATGGAATGGCGCTAAAAACGAATAAATTCCGAATTTCGGAACCGGACCGATTCGGACTCCGTTGTTTGTAAATTGTAATTGTTGACATTGTAGTCATATTTCGATGTTTCATAATAAAATATTTTGGCGATATTGGATTTTAGGGTGATTCCATTTTGTGATTTTTTGTATAAATTTATTTATTTGTTACATTTTATTGTAATACAACCATTAAATAACAAAAAACAATAAAAAGAAGATATATGGTACTAGAAAGACGTATTACAATTGGCGACCTTATCACTAAGCAGTGATCTCTGCCAGGCAACCAAGCGGCAAAAATGCGAAATATTTAATAGACTGCTTCATAAAAATGTAAAAGAAATTATCAAAACGAAACGAAACCAAATAATTGAAACATCGATCGTATTTTGAAAGTAAAGTGTACTAAACCAAACAAAATTCCTAACTACAATATAAATAAATCATACACACACAACCACAGGGCAAGCCATGTATGTACATCCAGATGTTGATAGGAAACAGGCGCATCGCTCGACCAATATATTTTTATTTATTTTCTTAAGTTTTATGAGATCGTATTGATGATATAGATATAAACAATTATGTCTGTCTGTTTATACTTCACTTTATTGCGTAATAATTTATAATGATATTGGAGTATGAGAACTTGAATAACAAATTTTATCTCTATAAATATCATCCATACTAATATTATAAATGCGAAAGTAACTCTGTCTGTCTGTCTGTTACTCAATCACGCCTAAACTACTGAACCAATTTTGATGAAATTTGGTATGGACTATGGAGATATTTTGATACCCGAGAAAGGACATAGGCTACTTTTTATCCCGGGAAAATGACGCAATCCCGGAAATCCCACAGGAACGGGAACTATGCGGGTTTTTCTTTGACTGCGCGGGCGAAGCCGCGGGCGAAGCCGCGGGCGAAGCCGCGGGCGAAAACCTAGTATTATTATATATCTAGATAATAATAGACCGTTAATATATTTAATATTTATATTTGTTTATATTCGTGTTTTTAGTACTTAAACGTTATTGTGAATTTCTATTTACGAAAAAAGCTGCAAAAATGTCTATTAAACTTTTTCTTTTAGGTAAGTACCTAAATTACGTTTAAAAAAAAAACATAATTAAAATATCAATGACCCATGTACAGACTTAGAAAATTAACGATTCAACATACTAACGCATATTTATAATCTCCACTCTAATCAAAACTTTACCTCAAAAAACTACTAAATAAATATATTAACATCCAACAATATCAATATATTTTGATAGCAACAAAAATCCATTTGGTAACATCGACGCGGATCATAAAATCAATCAAAGCGGCCATAACGGAAAATATGAAATTTTTGCATTAACCCGAAAGCAAAAGCATTTCTTAAAAATAGATTTTTAGTTTTTACAAACGTTTATTGAACTGACATATTATTGGATTTACTGTAACCTACTTAGGTGTAGTAAAGAATAGTTTGATTTGTGATATTGTAAAATTATTCGTGGATTCAAAAACTGGACTTTTGTAGTTATTTCTTTATAAAAATGTTACATTTCTTTACACAAATGACATAGCTACCTAGTTACCTATATTATTAAAATAAAAACATCCAAATTAGAACCCTGGACCTCTCGCTTGCACACGATCTAACCACTATACCAAAGAGACTCAAAATAAAAAAAAATGTATAAAGTTCTTTGAAGCGATTTATTCATAAAATATTCAATTTCACTATAAATGCCATCGAATATTTCACAATGGCGGGCGTGTCTGTAGCGGGGAATAATTACCCTCCCTCCCTCCACAGAGCCTTCATTGAGCATTGTCTTGAGATATGACCTCTTAGTAAAGCCACACTGCGGGCGTTTATACGCCGCGTTTTTTACGCTGAACTTGTAGAACAACAAATAATACGTGGAATAATCTCGTCCATATAGTAAATTTTTGCTTGGATGTTTAGTTATTACTTTGTTAATAAGTATTTTCCTTGAATTAACAAGGCAGTAAAAGTGTCACCACATTGGAAGCTTTTATGAATGTCATAACAGATAAAAGCTGTAATTGTGAAGACGCCTTTAGAGTGCGTGTAAATAATCACAAATTTAATTCTGTTAACGCGTACTTATAGCGTCCCGTAGATCTACTTGCGTCCATTTCAAATTCACATTTAGGTATATTTTTCTTGAAATAAAATAATGATATACAAAATTGTTCGCTTAAAAAAAATGTACAATCGGCCGTCTGACATAAAAGTTATGAGTCGTTTAACAAAGCGAATCAAACCAGAATAACAATTAAGAATACCCGAATACCGAGTTTTATTAAATTCAACTTGTCTAGACAATTTTTACTATCCATAAATTTGGGACCATTGTAATGTCACTACGAAAGGTGATAGAGAAATCGCGTATCAGTGAATTCTAAACGCGTTTACTTACGTAACCCGGTGTATTGTGTCTGTGTGTACCCACTGGCCAGGGCCAGCGGCACGCGCCAGCGACACGTCCCAGCAATAACTCGGGGTGGCCCTCACTCGCATTCTTTTACGAACATTAGATTATTCATAACCAACCTCATTCAATATCTATGGTAACGAAAGTCACATTCATTTGACGAACGAATCGTTCAAATTAAGAACGAGTTTCGAATTTTGAAAGTTCAATTTTTCGAATACCATCAAAAAGAACAAAACGCTATCTCGACGTCGCGGTCGCTCCAAATTCAAAATATTAGTGAAGCGATTGAAAAACGAAACGCACTAAGTTCACGTTACGCGCCCGTTCCGAATTTGACTGTATTCAAATATCGAACGCCGAGACAGATTATGACGCGCGGGCGGCTGGAAAACATCAAACTTTAGACAGTTCTTAAAAAAGTCAATAGTGTACGTATTTAAATTGCAAATACCTTTTAATCTGTAGCGTAGTTCAATAAAGAATATTTATTATTTCACGTGGAGATCATAAAAGCGTAAATAAAACATTCAATCGAGCGTAGATTTGAATAAAATATTACTCAAACTTATAAAATCATAATGTCGGTTGGCTAGTTTCGTTTCGGCGGAGATATGATCCCATTGATTGATGGGTGACCACGCTGCGTGTTGAGAGCGACCAATGTATTAGTGTCCACCCACAGGAGGGCGCTGCTGTAACCCGCGGTTCAGGCTCCACTGGTCTCTGCTTGATCTAAGAATGTTGACCCCGAGTGTGTGGTACGGGCTACGTGTTTTAGACTTAATTAAAAATGTATAAAGAATGTATTGCATGTCACGGCCGTGTTTGTCCAAATTTAATTTTCAGTCAATAGCGAATGATTGCAGATAAATATCAGAAATTAATTATAATTATTGTAATCGTTTTAAACTTATTCATTTGTAAACGTCAAACTCTAAACGGATACGCAATAAATCAGAAACGAAAGATGAATAATGCGATCCCGTAGGTACAATAACTTAAAAAAGGAATTTATTCAATTTCCGTCGGTGTGTCAAATTCAAAATTTAAAAACTGGACTCCGATTTCGTTTCTGTTTTCAAATTTGAAATCGGAGTAAACGTTCGACGGCTCGTTCGGAAACGGAACGTGTTGTTCTTATTTATACGTACGTAAGGATGCGCAAGCGCATTCGTCTGACGGTTTAACTGATGCATTAATACCTCGAATGATCGTTAGTTTTTTTGTATGTTCGTCCGGAGATTGGTCATTACATCTGAATATGTTCTTTACATTGGATCACGATTCGTGTGATGTAAGTAGCGACGTGCTCTTTATGTTAGAATTTCTTGTTTCCGGATCTATTTGAAAGTGGCGTAATTAAATATCGACCTGGTAAGTGGTAAGTAATTGGTTTTATGTATAGTAAGTACATGCAATTTGTTTAATGGCAGAGAACTGACGAAAAGGGAATGGAATTTATACGACTAATGCGCTTGTGATTTTTCAATACAGTATTGTTTGTTTTCATATGTTGTTACTATTTAGATCAAACAGCTTGATTTGCCAAGAATTTAAATAACATAATACACAATATAACAATTATGGCGAGAACGATAAATACATATAAATCAATTCAAACTAGAGCAATAAACAAAAATAAAAGTTAAGCCCGATTGTCCAAACCCGATAGAGTCATTTACATATTGAGTGAAGTTTCGTTCTTTCATTCAATCGTTCATTTTTATTACTTGTTACGCAATCCGTTAATTAGCCTTTTGTACTGTAGTGTTTTACAAATACGTTTATTATTCGCTTATACGAAATGTTGGGAACTTTTGAATGCTTTAGATTATTATGTTAGATAACAGAATTTGATTGCTTAAATTTTAAAACGTTTTAATAATTATACTTTTGTTGATTTTGCTAAATGTACATTACCTTGATGATATGACTAGCTTTCTGACCGCGGCGTTACTCACTTAGTCACTTTATAGTAATAAAATAAATAATATTCTATCCTTCCTCGAATCACTCTATTTATTAAAAGAACCGCATTCGTTACGTAGTTTTAATTTTTAAAGATACTTAGGGTCATACAGACATGAGGAAGCGACTTTATTCTATACAGTTATCTATTAGTCTAAACAATCATATAAATAACAAATAATATTTAATCCACGTATAATATAATTTGATGTTTCATATTCAATGCAATAACTATACAATTTAATCGTTCGCAAAACTAATGTTCATAAGACTTTTCTAGTTACAAGATCAACATTCTACGAAATAACAGTCATAATTAAACTCCATATTCCTTAAACACGGGAATTAACCCCAATTGAGGGATCGCTCTATTTAAATGAACATTTATTCAGCTTTGTGGAAGTCTTGACACGTCATTATGTGTCCCACGGTACGTTGCCTATTTGGTAAGTGAATGGTGATCTGGGTAAGCGTTGCTGGTAGTGGTTGTTAATTGGATGGGTGTGTAACGTTTTTAAATAGATAGATAAGTAAAATTTTTAGTATAATATTAAACTTGTCTCTTAAAATGAGACAGGTACTTATTGACTGATAATATTACACGCATTAATGCTTTTGTTTGCTTAATTAATGAAGAATTTCTATAAACCTTCGATGCAACATTTTAAGAAAAAACGCAATAGTGACTTCCAATAACTTGCAATAAATATTAAACGTTGGTTCATTCATAATTATTGTAACATTATTCTGACGCTATACAATTATGATGACATCTCCCTCGTATATTATATCTATCGCACTCATCACTGCACTTTACAACAATGTTAAAGCAATCTTGTTTCATCCGACAATAAGTCACAATTTTCTTTATACATTAAATATAACCAGCTTATACATTAACACAAAGGAAATTGCACATTAAGCTGTTGATATAAAGTTCAATTTTAACTGTAGTCTAAGTATCAATGAGGCAACAGATGAAATGTGAAATGGATTATTTTTTCAAAAATGGAATTAAACAGAGACAATAACGCTCATTGTCTTCAAAGATGGCGGACCGGACGGTTCAAATATGAGATTAATGTGTCGGGCTTATTATAATTTTATTACTCTTTGTAAGATTGTTTATTCCCATGTTTTATTTTTTACATTCCGTTCAAATCGAACGTCTTTAATGAATACGTACCTATATTATGTTCTTACTAATAACGAATTTTTAGTGAAATGGTAACTAGGTAGATATATCTTTAACCGATAATTTTATGTAAAAAACTAGAAACTTATCAAAAAGAGCGCCGCGAGGGGTTGAACCTGATCAACTTTACAAATAACAGGAAGCATTGAACCGTTAACATTATATGCGTTAATTAAATTTGCTTTTTACCAATTTCCTGATTCGGCAATATAAAGTATCAAATGATTTCGGATAAGAACATTTGATTACGTCTCGACCTTTAAATATTAGGTACAATTACTACTTTTTAATTACGAACCAAGGTCGTTCTGTTTACAAATAAAAGCGCAAAAGCGATTTTTCAATAAGTTCAAATGTGGAACGAGTTTGACAGTTTTATTTTTCGACCTCGTTTTAAATAAAAACTTTGTTAGGCAATAGACAATCGGTAAATTTTTAAATTTCGAATCGAAGAGCGAATGTTTCATTTTATATAGATTTTATAAAGGTTAGTGAATGAATGACTTTGATTCATTGAACGATTAAGATCTGGCATAAATTAATTTACCTAGACATTATATACATTATATTAACAAGTTTAAAAATAATTTATCGCTTACGTAGCGAGATTATAATGACCAATCTGAATTATCAAACAATGAAAAGTATCCATCAAAAATAATTAACCGCATACGAAATAAAGACATCAGTTGAATAAATAAATCTGCAATAGTAAATAACAATTAATAAGCCTCGCTAGGAGATGTGACTGACGTATGGAAGTCACCCGTTATGGACACTCGTCCAACTAGTATTTGTTGTATTAGATAAAGCTAAATTGCTTAATTTACTTTTCTTCTCCATACTGCTTTCCGAATCGGTGGTAAATGTTAAAAATATGTAGGTAATGACGATTCGAAAGTGCTTCTAGAAGAAGCCTAATTGAATAAATAAATGTTAGAGTTTACTACGATATCACAGATTAGATACTAGTTACTATGTACGATACTAAATAAGAATAAATATCTATTTAAAACAATACATAGTTTTCTTCAAAAAACGGTTGGTACCTAATAACATTTTAATTATGTATTTAGACGATCCAAAACGCTTCTGAAGGAAATTAAGCTGAATCAATAAATCTTTGAGTTTAACTTTATGTAAGGAATGTGGAAAATTTAATAACTTGCCCAAAAACAGTGTTCATAGACAATAATTCATTAAATACATTAAAATACGACCATAGATCATTCGATCGGCAGCTCTTTTTATTGCAATGAATGTCACACGGCAATAAATCAAATTCTTAAATTCATAATTCCAATTAAATTAAAACATTCTGTTACATCCTATTAGAGTAATGGAAACCGGTCAAAACGGTTTTATAGTTTTTATTGGCAGTTTACAAAAAAAGAAATGTTTGAATTTAGAAACAATTCTTTAAAAATGACTACAATTTTTGAAAATGGAATATTAGTGCATGTACTCCTACCAGCGATAATGAACTTCAAATTTTGCGTCGCTTTATGAAAATCGAATTAATTTGAAAATGGAATCGCTTCGCGTATTTGAATGAATCACGTGACATGAGTCAAGCTATTGTTCCCGATACCGCGTACTTACGAGTCCGAGTAAATTAGGAAATGTGTTTTTTATTGGAAAGCCATGTGGAATTACAATAAGAATAAAATATTATGATACACGTACGTTTCCAGTTAGCACCGTGATGGTATTTGAATATTATCTTCCTTTAAAGTTTATTTTAAATACCGCCGCGCATATTGCCATATTAAGTTTGCCAATTAAAAAATTAATGTTAGTGTTGCCAGTTTCCAGGGCATTGTTGGACTTTATTTATATAAGGATCACGTTCTTGATTGTTTTGTGTTGTGACGTCATAATCTTGATAAGGAGGTTCCGGTCGAAATCCTGGCTTGTGGCTTTAATATAAGGTGCAGCCCGTGGTTTTGCTTGTGTTGTGCTTGGTGAGAGTAATTTATGTACTATTGTAGAAAACCTAAAAACCTATCAATTTGTTATGATTTATACAGTCGTTCTCAAATAATTGCGCACATTTGTATCTGACAAATGCCCATGTTTGGTAACGTCTGCGTTTATAATTTGACAACAACAATAATGTTTAACGAAATAATTAAATTAAGTTCTAATTATTAGGCTACTTTTATTTTGTTTATAAACATGATATTAGTATCTGTATGTATCTCTTCACGGACCGCCAAGCAACAAATTGTTACGTTTCATACAATGTGGGTTAAAATTATAAAAAACAATATTTTAACTTTAAGTACCTTAGCAAAATAGTGTGATCGTAGTAGTGTATTAAATTTAATAATTATATTACTGGTAAGGTCTTGGACATGCGGTAAAGTCATTTAATTATTATCAGTGAGAACAATTATTCTTATATTTAATCAACATGTAGCTAGGTATATTCATTGCTGCTATTTATTATCTACATCGCCACATCGGTAAGTGCTGGTTCTATTAAAAACTTAAAAAATCTCTATTAAATAAAAACTATTGATTATAATTTTATGCATAGTAAATTCTTATAATCAAACAAGAATCAACTCAGTGGAAATCTCCAATCCAAATTACCTCTAATTACATCAATTTTTTACACGATTTTATACCAAAAAGAAAGTCAATGCCCCCAATATAAAATAGCTACTAAAAGTATTTAGCAATGTCAGAATCGAACGCGGTACTATGGCGTGATCTCAACCACTCGACCTACGACCTTTCGTATCAACTGACAGATCTAAGTTACGTTACTTACTAACTTAGTTAGGGGTCCTGCTTAAAATCTATACCTACTTATATTATAAAGCTGAAGAGTTTGTTTGAATGCGCTAATCTCGGGAACTACTGGTCCGATTTGTAAAATTATTTCTGTGTTATATAGCCCATTTATTGAGGAAGGCTATAGGTAGGCTATATTATATCATCACGCTAAGACAATTAATATAACGTAGAGTTTATAATTATAATAATATACTAGCTGTGCCCCGCGGTTTTACCCGCATTGCTCCGCTTTTCTTAGTCTAAGCTAAGCGTGATGATAATTATCATAATCTTGCCTTCCTCGATGAATGGACAATCTAACAGTGAAATAATTTTTCAAATAGGTCCCGCGGTTTCTGAGATTAGCACGTTTAAACAAACTCTTCATAATATAAGTGAAGATATTAATATCATTTTATCTTCAAATAGGACTCGTTGTGTCTAAATATATAAATATAAGTAAGGCATAGACAATGTAATGAATCCATTTTAAAACGGCTACAGAGATAAAATGTTTTGAATTCTTCATTTCTTTAAATATTGATTAATTTAATGATTAATTTAATGTAAACTGTAAACAAACAAAATATAATCAAATATATTAAATGTAAAGAAGTCTAATTTACGACTTATTTTTTAAAAAGAAAAGAAAGATCAATAGGTATTCATTTCTTCACGCCATTTGAAATGTGAAAAAAAATATTGTACCTATACTAGCGTCCGCCCGCGCCTTTGCCCGCGTGGTGTTTTGATAAAAGGTAGCCTATGTTCTTTCTCAGGATCTAAAGATTATCTGTGCCAAATTTCATCAGACAGACAGAGTTACTTTCGCATTTATAATATTAGTATAATATAACACCTTTAAATTACAATATACGAGCTAATAAACATATTTTTATTTATAACTAGCGGTCCGCCCCGGCTTCGCCCGTGGTACATATTAACGTTTTCTCTACATAAGAACCATCCTCGTACTTCAAGGAATATAATAAAAAAAGAATCATCGAAATCGGTTCAGCCGTTCTCGAGTTATGCGCTTACCAACACATTTTGCGATTCATTTTTATATATAAGATATTGTTGTTATTTAATATTAATTGCATTATCATTTATTTCTATTATGTATATTAATAAAAAGCTATTTAAGATCTTTTTAATCGCTGTTACGGACAATTTCTATGAGCTTTTCTATATATTAAAATGAATAAATAAATAATAATACTTAAATAAATAAATAAATAAATATTAAAATGAAGACCATCTTACTTTTCAATTTGAATTAAACTTTAATTAAACAATAACTTCATGTTCATAGGTACTTAGTTACTTGAAAATAATTGTCTATAACTTAGATTAACTTAATCATAGAATTAAGTAGCTGTAAGTAAGTAAGTTAATGAGTAAATGCGTAATTATCTCACTTATAACTTTACGGGCGAAGTTATTTGTAAGTGACAATCGTGCTTTAACTTGTAACTTAATATAGTAAATAACTATTAATTATTAAAATATGGTATTAAATGAAATGCACTAATTTAGTATTCATGATTAAAAGTGTTATAGGGTTAGGTAGGTAAGTATAATTTTTATAGACACCGTGTTTATTACATTGTTCAAAAAACTACCCAGGATAGTAAACATGTATTTATATAATAGTAATATTAATATTTTAATAAATATAATACTTATTTGGGTTAATACCTTAGTGAATACTAAAAGCGGAATCTATTTTCAGCTTGACAAAGTTTTCTAAGCTTAACTCTAAGCTTTAATAAATGTATTAGTATAATTTATATATTGTTATATTATATAAATATAATAAGAATATTAGTATATTATACATATATTGTACAAATAAATTGGATTTAGGTATTTCAGCGTGGAACAGTGCGCTTTCATGAGCTTTTTTAAAAGCTTACAAAAAATGCTTTAAATGTTTTAAATTTCGATATAATTGGCTAAATATGGACAAGTATTGATTTGTTTTATTATAATATATCAATATATTTAATTAAATTTTAATACAAACCAATAAAAATCAAATTGATAAACATAAATTAAGAAAATTATTCTAGCCCGGATAGCTTAAAAATTGAAACTTTGGCGTTTATTTTATTTTTACAAATACCCTGTAAGGGGGTAATAATAATTGTTTAATCAACAATAATTGAAATATGGTTAAAATATTGTAAAAAATGTTTATATGAGCTAGTCTCTACTGCATGTTTTTACAGTTATTGTACACATTTTTTAAATTAAAAAAAAATATTATATTAATAGAGTTGTTATTAAATTAATTAATAAACAATGAATCATTACCTTATTTAAAATATCCAATCAGGAACGTTGTTTGTACACAATGTCACTTATTGTCACAGTTTATGATCACACACCATCCAACACACAATTAAAAAAAATAAAATATGCACAGTTCTGTAAAAAAAAGTTTGTGTCAGACGCGCGGGAAAACCGGGGAAATGCGATTCTAAATTCGAATCGCGAGAAACAACAGCCGCGCACGCATATCAGACGCGACTGAAAAAATTACCACATCCACGTAAGAGTTGGAAACTAAATCAAAATACTCGATAGGAGAGGGACGAGTCAGCCGTGGCCCCACCCTTCCCCCACCACACGGCCGCACGCAAAAACATTCGTAAAAACGCGCTCAGCGAAATCGACAATGTTTTCAAACGAAAATCTTATCCCAGCCCTACTTTTTTAAACATTAAACACGATACGATCCCAACAATGTTATATTTAAAAACAATGCACGGTTTATTGTACGAATCATAATAAACACGGCGCGGATTTTAAATAAACGTTTCCGCGAAACGCTATTGAAAAATGGTGGCAAATATTTGACAGATGTCAAGTTTTCCCGCGCTCCTGTTCGGAAAGAGGTGAGGGTTACATGCACGTGCGCTCGCTGCAGCGGCTCGGCGACGAATGCTGGGCAGAAGCAGATGAAGATTACGCACGTATGTTTTTTCTTCCAAAAAACGTAAGAAAGGGTCCTTTAGGGTTAACTGCGAGGTCGGACGATGTTTTTATGATTGCGAAGATGGAAATTGGAGCGAATCGGCCACGTGACCTTCATTGCTTTGCGAATCTTGGGGACAATGTGAGCTTTTGATATTATTATTTTATGACAGATTGTTTCATGGTTTACCGTTTAGTGTGATGTTATCACATTAATAATAATGTTTAATTTAGTGATGTATTTAAACAACTTTATTGATTATAATTAGGTTATGAAAACATGAAGTAGGTACCTAAATAAATAATATATTTCATGTCCTTATAATAAATTTCATAATATTTTTTTCATGAATGAGTATAATAATTTATTAATTGGTTTGATTTTATAGGTATTGGTTTGATTCATTTCATTTTTTTACTGAAACAGAGACTTAGTGATGACCAACATTTACAGTATTCGATATCAAAAATATACTCAAGCTATTTATTCAGTCAAGAACGAAAACTTTTTAATCGATAAATTAACATAAGGGTTAAAATGTTCTTTTGATTTTTTTTAGGAAATATATTTTTTACGTTGCATTTACATCAATGATCTTTTAGTGTACCTAAACGAAAACACGTATTCAGTGTTGTTCAGTATTAGAACATTTCATAGAATCTTTTCGAACGCACTACGCCTGTTTACACTGAAATAATTTGATAGTGGGAAAATAAGAAAGAGCATTCGCTCGTTTGATATAAATACAAAGTAGAGCTATTTCATACGATCCCAATCTACCAAAACCAAAAACATCATCCTATTTGACGCCAATTACTCTACCAAAGACTTTAAATGTATCCGTATCTAAATATTAATAGCTACCGGCTACAAAAAAAAAATCTAGCTATAAATCACAATATCTAGACACCCGTCAAGATCCAGTAATATATCGTGGATCAGGAAAAGTGAAACAATTGTGCCAACACGCATGCCCTAACGCGACAAATGCGCGCGCGCTGACAGACGCTTCGCTAAAATTAAAGTGACATTTTCAATCGAAACTATATGTAAGGTAATTGATATACATAGGATTGTAATTCATCTATTTACAATATATAGGATATATATTTTGTTTTTTGTGTAGTTTCGAAAGATCTATGCTTATATTATTATAAATGTAGAGCGACTATGTTACAGTACTTAAAATGCGTGTTTAAGAAGGGGATGAAAGCTTTCAAATTCGTTTATTCAATCAAAGCTTTGCCGGGTAAAACCGCGGGGCACATCTAGTAAGCCAGAAGGCGAGATCACAGAGTTAAGTAAATGCGAAGTTTAAAGTAAACTTAACCCTTTAGTTTTTAAATCAGCAGGTTTCACTGAATTTCAGCTCTTGCATTGCTGATAGAGATGGCAAAAAATGGTTAGACATTATAGATTCCATTATTTTTTATTATATATTGTCGGAAGGCTTAAAATGATCAAAAGATGATGATGAGATTTTGCCCCCCTGGGAGATGAAGAGTGGTGAGGTTCTAAGTTCTAACACATGCTAACACTGAATAAAAATAAAGATATTTTTCTTACGTTAAGACGATTTACACTATTGTTAAAGTTTTGGTTGTGTTTTTGAACTAAATGTAAACTGTCTTAACATGTGGATAATTTTTGTCCCTCAGTCGACAGATTTATCGTTCTGGAATAAAATATAAGTTAATGTTTATCGAAAAAGTACAATATTATTAAGAAGACATTACGTAGGTACATTATACAAAAAACATTACAACCATTTTAATGTTGTTTTTAATTGTTTAAATATCAATACCTAGAACTTAATATTATGTAAGTAATTAAAATATTTTATTCCTCTAAACGCGGTTTTGGCAAGCGCGTCCAAATAATTGAGCATGATATAATTATAACAATGTATTATTAAATAATGTGTGACAAATGACAGGTGAATAACTAGTTTAGTGTTATAATAAATTGAATTATTGTACCAATAGCGTAAATATTGTGTAATTTTATGTGTAGTTACTAGTTATTAAAATTGTAGCAGGTACTAACTTTACATGTCGTGGAAGAATAATTCTAACAAATACCCGCGGCCCCATCATTAAAGCGGCTCGACGGAACACAGTGGGGTTTTAGTCGGTAAGAATCCGACATAACCCACGGCTGCTTCTCCGGGGGCCGTGGGTATCTTTGGAAGATTTCCCCACTATAAAAAAAAAAAAAAGGTACTAACTTTACATAAAAACAACGAGTCAATAAAATCTTTAATTTGATCGTCTTACAACTTTTTACATTTTAATTAATATTAATTCAACTGTTTATGTTGTATAATCTGTATAAGTACTTAAAAAAGTTCATTACTTTTGCATTACAATACAAGTTATGAAGCCTTTTTAAGCTTTTTTTTTATGCAGTGGAATAGTATATTATATCATAACTAGCTTTCCGCCCGCTTTGTCTAAAACCTAATAAATTATAAACTAAAACCTTCCTCTTGAATCACTCTATCTATTACAAAAAACCGCATCAAAATCCGTTGCGTAGTTTTAAAGATTTAAGCATACATAGGGACATAGGGACAGAAAAAGCGACTTTGTTTTACACTATGTAGTGATATTGTGATATTATCTACGCAGCAAACAAAGATGATTCGCAATCCAAATATTATTAAAATATGAACTTTGTAAGATGTTTGTAACTCTTACATGCGAAAATACTGAATCGAATGTTTTGGAATGCAGATAGGTCAGCTACTGCACGAACAAGGTCGCGAGATGCATTTTTTATACCACATACCGACATATTAATATTTAATATACATAATAGTTATAAAATTAGGTAATTAATAATTATTTGCAAATCCAAGAGTGTAATTATTATACCCTTTCATAATTCAATTATTTTTAAATCCATGTTTTAATTTAGTTTATGGTATATTTTCGGTATCTAGTTTCTTTAAATAAGGAAGAAATAAATAAACTAGCAACATTCAGTAAAATCTTCATAACGATTACTTACTTATGTTTTTATGTGTCATTTTACATATTAAAAAATTATAATTGCACATATCTAAGTCTCAAACACAATTCCCAACCAGAAAACTAAATTTTGCAAACCATACAATCATCCTAAAACAATTATAAAACCTTTCTTGTCATCGGCCTAACAAAACTATATGAATTGATCACTACCGCTGTGTGTGTGACGCACACACGCTCACCGCACGGTCGTGTTAACAATAAATCATATAAATGTATTTGTGATCGGATGGAGTTTAGGGATGTGTGCGTGATATCGATTACAATGACGGGCTGAGAGTTTAATTTAAATTTTAGTGTTAACAATTTTTGTAACAATTTGCTTTTGGGATTTGTTAGTTTTGGATGGACATATTATTAACTAGGTTACAAACCTACATCACATAAAAATCAGCTACAGAGATTTTTTTGATTATACACAATACAATAGAAAATTAAAAATTAATGAGTCTTATTTCGATTGACTTGTTATATAAAACAGTATAGATAAATCCTTTTAGTCGTTATTATAACAGATTATTTTACAGGGATTAAATTTCAAAATAAAACAAAAGAAAAATGTTTGTCACACATGTATTTTCAATTCATAATATCTAAATATAATAATATGTACCTACTTGTTCCACTTGCTTTTTTCCGTATAAAACATTCAAATTTAATTAAATAACACACTAATCTACCAAGAGCAAAATATTAAAAATCTATCGACAGTCGATAAACACACCAACAGGCCAGCACATCACTACCGATCTTTGTATCGCAGCAACACTGTTACAGTGTGCATCGCATTGCATTTCTTTTCGTATTGTAATTTATTGGTCTGTAACGAACTTAATTATTGCGATTTTTGTATTAAACGATGGAAATTATTTTTAGCGAGAAGTTACCGAGAAGTGGGCTCGCTGGAATTATTAATATTTCGCATAAACTTGTGTATTTGACTCGAAACTTGATAGGGATGTATGGATATCGATGAATTGTTATTTCGATGCATCTTTGCAGTTTTCATTGATGTTTTGGATTTTATGGGTGGTACTTTCGATATTATAATGTGGTATCTACGTTCTAGTAACTGAACTAACTTTATTTTAGGCGATTTATTGTACTTATATATGTTTACTAAAAATATAATATATATTTACTATTAGCATGGACTAATAGAATATATCTATTAGTCAAATTATTAAGCACACAAACAATTGACACTGCTTGCAGACTTAATTACTGAAGTCCCATGTCCTGTGGGACCGATTAACTTCACACCTATTAAACGATTTTTTTTTCTTTCCAGGCAAATGGGCGACAACCTTATTGCACCGATATTTACTCTCTACGAGAAGTGAACATGGAACCTCTCGGTCCAACGCTCAAACGCTGCCGTATTAACCACTGCACCAATGTACCAAAGAGGATGCAAAACATAACCCTCATTAATCCCGCGCAGTCGGTCAACAAAACATGTGCCACATTGTGCTGTTTCTTGCACAATTATCTTTCATTTATATCACATATTATGACGGTATTTCGAGCAAAAACTTATTGTGTATAATTTAATACTTATATATTGACCTTTACTTTGTTTTTTGTTATTCCGATCGATTAATTGCAAAAATGTCGGATAATTAACACAAAACTGGGAATTTATAATGGAATTTATATTACATTTTTGTTTAATTTATGATGGTAACTGTCATGATAATTTTTGCTGTCAATGTAAGTGCATTTGTTGACTTGCAAAAATAGAAACATTCTTATAATTTAAAGTGGTTACGAAGAATTGAATGATATTAGGTACTTATTAATCATAACCGACGAGGTTCCGAGGTTTGGAATTGGGGTAAAAAGTTTTATGTACTTATGTTTACAAATTGTAAACATAGAATGTAAACAATACAGTTCTAATTGTAAATTGAGCCTAGTATCTTACTTTGTTTAATTATTCGATAAGTTTGTACTAATCATAATAATTGATAAAAATAATTAAATCTTAATCAGCAACTTTAAGTTCAACAGGCTAATATGCTCAGACAAATATATTTCCCAGATTTTTTTGAGGTTGAAGTAAAAATATTTACGTGTTAATAGTATAAAAAAAAATATTTCTAAATTCCAAATCACGGTCGCGATTGATAATGTAATTTACCTAATGTTTAAATTGAGATACCTGTTTTGTTGCATTATACAGATTTCATGTGATTTTTTATAAAATAGAGCGAAGGCTGAGTTTTAAAACAGCGTGTGTGCCGAGCTCACGCGTCAGAAGTGAAATTTCTTTGGCAAGAATCCTAGATACCAACATCGTCGCCTTACTCCATGACATTATGGTATTGCCATGACGCGACCTTGGAATTTTACTCCTAAAGAAGTTTCACTTCAAAACGCTGCACGTTACTCGTAGAAGCACTCCACTCTCCAGTAAAGATAGGTGTTCATTACGTTCACTGTTCAATACCTTGGCAGGTCTTCTAAAGTTGGTTTTTATTATTGATATTCATCGTGTCATTTTATATCCTATAAGAATTTTTTAAATCGGACCAGTAAAAAATAAGGTAAGCAAAAAATAAGATATAATATCACAATTCGAACTATTACTGCAATAAAACACTAAAAATGAGTAGGTAATTTTTAGTATAAATTATTAGTATAAATTTTGTTTTTTTTATTTTGTATATTAATGAACAGACGACTAATTTAATAACAAGGATTAAAAACGGATATTCCTTATTTTACATTAATTTTCATTCCTTGACGCTCAGTAATTAAAAGTAACCTAATGAATATTTTCTTATTCCATTTTATAAATTGTTTCAATTTATTCTTTAAAAAACGTTCACCTGTCATAACAAAACACGAAGGATTTTTAATACAAAGTATCAAATACTTAATACAGTGAACGTTTTATTATAAGAGACAATCGGAGAAATCGGAATAGAGTCGGAATAGGATTTTTTTCAAACGAATGAATATTATTTTTTTATGAATGTTGATATTTCATTTATTATAATAAATAGCACAAAATATTCTTAGGTGCTAAAAATATCTTAAAAAAAATAACCACGTAACTAGTTAGGTACAAATAGTAATAATAAAATATCCAAATTGTTTAACTCTTTGAATCACCAAATCATCTTCTCACGCGAAATGCCGCGATTTGAAAATGGCAAAAAAACTAAAAATTGCAAAAAAATCTCAAAATCTGCAATAACCGGATCAAATTTCAAAACACACGGGGTGAGTAGTTCGGGACCTCATCACAAAATGGGGTCACACAGTTCAAAGTTTTTATCTATTTTGTGAAATGGCAAAAAAATTAAACGATCCTCTTTAACAGATAACCCTAAAATTGGGGTGAACGTGGGAAATGGGGTCCAAGACGCCAAGGTTAAACCATATTAAATCACTTTTTTGTGTTTATGTATAATTTATTATACTGAGATGTATCTTAAATTCAAATTGATGATCGTGATTACATTACGCACAATTCATAAACGAAAAATTAGATGTTGCATACACATAAGAAAAAATATATTTGGTGACGAAAATGGTATGATAATAATTTTGCTTAAAGGTTTATGAATACCTATATTATGTATATTTAACAACATCTGTTCTTGTAATTTATTAATTCATTATTAAACTCGTGTAAAAATCAAGATAAAAACGACACTAAGCTTTTGCCTTACATTATTTTACTTTTCTTTTTGCAAACTATGTTTTAAAACATAAATAATAATTTAACTATAATAATTCAATATTGCATTAAAAATACACTTAATAAAAATAAATTAGTTCCCTATTCATCTCCAATCTACTACAAAATCTCAAGACGAAACACAACACCTTAAATCCCTCAATGGCAAAACTTTAAAAATTTCTCCAATATCAAGAAAACACAAAAATTAGTCAATTGTCCAAAAGTTAACCCTTTTGATTGACCCGCGGTCGCACAAGTATTACATTACAAAAGAATTCGTAATTTCGGAATTTCTTTACAATTGTAAATAAATGACCTTGTGGGGTGAATGGTGTAATAAAAACTGTCGCCTTCTTAGGCCACAATTGTGACCCTTCGACCTTAGGTGGTCAAAAGTCCAAACGGACAAAAGGTGCTGATTGTAAGAAAAAATACAATTGTCAATGATATCGAACAGATTTGTTACGGATTACGTTTTTTGGTATAGCGTACACTATGTGCTGTAATTAAGGGTTATAAATTTTGGCTAAGTTACTATTTTTTACAAAAAGTACTTTAGGTCTTAGTAATTAGGTATATATTATTTTCTATAAAGTACAAAACAAATGACATAATATTGTATTATAATACCTAGATTAAAAAGACGTTAAATTTTTACAAAAATACCGTTCGAAAAACCGTTACCAAATCCGGAAACCTAACAAAAGTAAATGTCTATAAAAGTCTTAAATTACTGCAAACAGTTATAAATCAAACGACAGATTATCTCACGAACATCGGCTGCTTCCTAAAGGGGTGAATTCGCGAACCATTGATAGAACGGTACTACAACAGTTACGCGAAAAAAACTACAAAATTCTAAGATATCGCATTTCGGGAATCTTGAACCGTAGCTAACTCTTTCCCAGGGGTCTTAACCTCGGCGGATTTTTTGTTAAAATTGAGACACCTTTGCCATCTTTCCGCATTTTTTACAATTGATCGTTTTTTGCGGCGGGCGCAGGGCGAAGCCCTTTGTGCCCCGTGTATTGTCTGCCTCGAGATTTAGCAGGTGGGTCAGATTCACCCCAGCACTGCTAGATCATTTTAATAGAAATATTTTTACTCATAATTCGAGTCTTGATTCGCTGAGAAAATTTAAAAATTCCAAATTAACGGTCCATGTTTTTGAGAGACGCATAAAAGAGATTTAATGCATTACGCATCCGTAAAACACAGTTAGTAACAAGTAATCAGAATTAATTATGTAAGTTGAACACAATCAATTAGCCGTTTCCAATAAAATACAGCCGTTTTTACAAATTAAGCATACCATTGACAACGGCATAAATTAACCGCGCTCGAGAACCATAAACAAGAATAATTGCTGGCAACATCGGAAGGTCATTTTCAAAATCGAACGTCAAAAAAGCGCGGCATCCCGGCCGCGGACATGTCGAGGTTGGGAGCGAATTTCGGCGGAAAAGTAATGCAGCAATGATTTGAAAAAGTGTGGCCGATCGAAATAGGTATAATTACATGGAGTTAGCGGCCGGCTCGCGCCCGAATTTTCCTTAAATTACAAACGGGCAAAAAACGTGTGTTCGGAAATTTCGTCGCGTCCGGCGGTCCGCCTTCAACGCTGCACAGATATTTTGTTAGCTCGTACGTATCATATTTTGTGTTAATTTTTGCATTTCATTTCAAATATTAATATGCAAGTTTTACAAAAAAATGGTAAAAATAAATTGATATAATGTAATATACAGTACCTAGCATTGCTGATAATTAAACTAGGCACTAGCATATACTGGTACTATTTCATTTATTATGTCTTTATTACATTAGCTATGAACAAATAATAAGTCATTTCTTCGAATTTCACTCCATAAAACTAAATGGTAAACTTTTTACATACTTAGACTTCCCTAACTTTACGTAGTTTGTAACTAATCTTAGATAAAGGATTCGCTACCTACACAGAAAGCTTTATAGTTTATAGGGTTTAGTTCGATCATATATCCTCATAACTTCAATTAAGTTTTTATGCAAACACTATGCCAGCATTTATTTATTTATTTATATCAAAGAAAATATTACAAATATATCTTGTATTATTAAATATTATAAAAATAATTTATACAGTATAAACCATCTGCCACTTCTGCCAGCATCTATCCCTTTCTTATATAACACAAATATAGTCTATCTCGCTCGCTCGCTCCAGATCGCGCGTAGAAATTTTTGGCGCGCTTTTGTCAGCATATTTGTCGAACTGAGTAATGTTAGGTTTGTTAAATTTTGAAAATTAATAACGGCCGGTGGATTTTTGCGCGTCCCAAAAGTCGACGGTTTAATTAGAAATATTTGGAAATTTCGCAACTTTTTCACGAGAACGGTATGCGAGTACAATCTGTTTCGTTTGTTTGTTAGTTTCGGGATTGGGATTACTTCGCGTTTTATTTTTGGCTAATGTCAGTTAAAATACCTAGTGAATTGTGTGTGTGTGTGTTTTTTTTTATTGAAATGTAATTTCACTACCTACAATCTTGTCTGCATCTTGATAAATTTCTGAAGTGTAACATGATAAGTAACTACATAATAAAATTTATTTTAAAAGTCCTTTAAAAATGAAATAACGGTTTAAAATATATTTAGTTTGATAATAGGTATGAAATTAAGATGTAATAGAGTATTTCGTTACTCATATTATACACTGCATAATTATTTATTAATTACTCATGTATAAAAACTAATCACTAGGTGCTAGAGAGCTAATGACAATGATAGACGTGGCACAGATTCTATATTTTAATAGACAAACAATTAAAAAAATTACAGAAATAAATGAAATTTGAATTTGAATTTGAAGCATATACTTTAAAAAAAAAACAAATAATATGTAATAAATTTAAAAACATATTCTCAAGTTTTTTACGCCTTAAAAAATGTTTCACATCTTTCAACGGAACCGCTGTAACATGACTCCGCAGTTTTGTCAAAATATTACTATGTAGCGAACACTTTTTTCTCAAAATAACCCCTTTACGCAAGATTCGTACAAAGGGTTGCAACGTTTGAGACATCTGATATTTTTTGTGATTGCAGATAAAATTATAATGATACCCCAGAAATTGCTGTGTCGATGTGACGGCTGTTTTTGTAAACTTTTTTGTTGTCAAAGCTTTAAATTGTACCTATTTCTTAGTAAAATGACAGAGTATGGATAATAATAATAAATTTATAGAGTTCACTTCCTTAAATTACAATTGAATTGTAGATAAAAGCATGACTCTCTATTCCGTTTCCTGTTCTAATTTGTGATTTGATAACTAGATTCTTTTTCTCACAAGTACCTAACTACGTCTCGAATATGAAACCATTAAAATTCTTTTTTTAACTCCATAATAAACTCATACGCTTCAACCACAAACAAAATAAGAACGCTTCCCATTAGTTTATTTTGGTTAATCCACAATTTGAAGTTAGAACTCTTCCATTTTTAAACCGTTTCCAAATTCAAAAGAACTAAATCCATATTCGGGCCGCGTCGCGTTCTAAATTTAAAAACGGTTTTTTGTCAAATATGGAAGGGTTAAGTTAAAAACGTTCTATTTTCGAATTGTTAAAAACTCCACATTGTATGGAATACGTCAAAACTGTAGTTAGTACTGTATATGCAAAAACTTCAGATAAAACACAAAATTTTCTATGATTGATTTTCGAAGCTTAGCTTAACTATGTCTTTTTCGTATTATGTACCTATGATGTATTTTCAAACTAACTATAGGTATTTTATAAAAGTTTTTGCTCCTTGTTTAAGTTAAAGTAAATTTGTTTTATCTTTATTTACATTACCTAATTATTGTGTGTTTAGTAATAAATGAACAAACCAACTTCTGTCACTTTGAATACTATATAAGTTATTGTTTTCTATTAATATTAAAAAATATTCATTCAATATTATGTGACCCGGATATGCAAATATTAATTTTAACTACCTAATTAATACATTTACTGTATAATTTAATTCACAATAATAGTACAACAAAAGCTGAACGATCTGTATGTCTTTCCCATACTACGCGAGCATTATTCCTCTTTCAAATGATACCAAAGACACAGGAAGCGTGAGTTTTTTGTCACTTCCACATTGATTCATACTCGCCGTCTCTTTCCTTCACTTACAAATACGCTAGGTTAGAACGAGACAGCTATACAACTCAGGTGTGTTGACAATAACAGATGTTCACGAAGATTCTTACACAATTACAATTGTATTTAATTATTTTTTTTATTTGTTATTTAAGAACGAGGTGTAGGCGTGATTAGTCAGCGGTTTGATACAATGTAGTCATTGAAAACAGTTATACTATTTGGTAATCATTTTTAGTTTTGATACAATGTGAAAATCAAATGTTAAATTTGAATTTCGACTCGTTGTAGATGGGTGGTACGAGGAAACAAGAAATAAATAAGTAGATGATAGTTTCAATGATTGTGTACTTTAATTTTCATAGTAGTTATACCTACGATAATTTTATTTTAAATGCGTGTAATTAATATTTATCGTGTAAAATCGTGCTTTTTGCCGCGTAAACAAAATTGAGAGCTTTGATGTTCTTAAATTGAACTTGAATGTAATGTATTATAGAAATGTATTTCCTACATATAATAATATACCTATTACATACTACTATACTATAAGTTTAAAGATAAAAAAAATTGTTTGTTGGTTTATAAAAACGAAAATAATAATCACCGTGATAACTATGTAGTATTTCTTGACTCTTGTAAGCACAGAAACCGCAAATAATCCCTGCAGTGTCTATAGTCTTAGTATGTTATTTAAGAAATAAAAATATCCCAGTTCCTATTTTACACGAAAGTCGTATTAAACTTTAAACTCTATTGAAATTCTAAATCTAACAAAAGGTCGCACACAATACATAATATCTCATTATAACCAACATTCAATGAGAAAAAACCAAATTTGACCCAAAAAACTAAAAGGGTTATAAGAGCGAGACAGCGAATATAATCCGTATACCAGAGAGAGATAGATATACCCAACCCTTTCGCTACACCTGGTACTTTTTTGTTCAAAATTTAAAAAAGTGCCAAATTTCCTTTTGTTGGGGTCAATATTGATTTTTGGCACATAATAGAAGTTCGTTATCTGACAGATGAAATGGCGCCATTTTACAAATTATGAGCAATTACCGTTTGTGTGAATGTGATCTAATTTTTCGTAAAAAAAAGATTTTTAGTATCATCAATATCATGTTTTTTTTCCATTACAGAGATACTTCCTATGAGGCAGTTTGGGGCATAATCCATGCTGGCTAAGTGTGGGTTGATGTCAGCGCCTTTTTACGAGTGAATATTTTATTGGAGACAAGAATGAATTAGTTATAGGTACAAATAAAACATTATTATTAGCTTTTTGATCTTATTTTATTTTAATACCTTCGCTACTTCTATGTTTATTTGTGTTGTTATAAATGTATCAAACATTTTTTTTAGATTAGTAACTAGCTCGATATAAACATTGCTCTTTCGAAGGAAGTGATAAAACAAACTTTGTACAAACGTACAAAGTTAACGTTTAACGTTAACGTTAACTTTGTACGTTTGTACATAGTTGTTCAAAATGAAATATGTAAATTTAAAAAAATGAGATAGAACCTTTTTATATTGATTAATTAATACTGTATAAATTGAGAAAATGTCGTTGATTGAACTCTACCGATCATTATTTATTTTATTCGTAGGTAAACTAAACTATTTTTCAATATATTTAGGTATATATACATGCAGTATTTATAGGTTTGAAATTGTTTCACAATTCCTTACAGACACAGTGCAGAATTTTTTTTAAAGCAGTCTTCTTGAATTAATGTTTGAGATAAGTTGTTTACGAATAATCTTGAAAAAATTTTAATTACCTAATTTGAAGACAAAAGAATTTGTTCTAGCTTTGGTACGTGACTTCACTGCATGATGACTTGCTGATAAGGGACCATTATGTTACAGGACTGCATGCTAAATGTAAATCTTTAAATTTCTCTTGTGTATGGAAAGGAAATTATTCTACGTGGGAATGCAGTAGAGAAAATATACTTGGGTTTTCTGTTTCAACTCCTATAACTACCTACTTTGTTCTAATACGGAAGCAGCCTAAAGATTCGATGTGACAGTTAAATCTGATACATCTCATGAAGAATGAATCTTCCTTCGATTGTTTAAAGGTCGCTGACCTCAGGGAAATTACTAAACCCGCATATATCCGTCAAACTATAATAAAGAAACGTATAAAACTTTCGTTGAAAACGGAGCAACAAATAAAAATTAAACCATCTACTCTTACAAGACGATCCAGCATTAAGAAATATAAGACAATCAAATGAGCGCACAAAAACGGAGGAAAAGAGACAAAAAACGATATGGCGGATTGTTTTTAATTACCAAGTATCGGCATAAATCGAAGCCAGTCGCCGCGGGGCCGCCGGCGGAGCCGTAGAGCCGACATGCGTTGTCTTATTTTAATTTTATTTTAATTTGTTTCAATGCATTTCAATGGATTTTTTGTAATCCAATTAATTCTACTACGACATTACAAGGTGGTATGCGTGGGTTAGGGAAAGATGTGCGCGTGTTTTTGCACATGTTATGTGAGAGATGTTAGTAATTTAAATGGATTGAATTATTTATTATGTTTGTTTAAATGCTTATATATGTATTTGAAATTATAACGCATTTAGCATGGCAAGCATAACAAGCAAAAAGGATTAGGGCCAAATCTAAAATATAAAAAATGAGGCGGTAGTTTCATAATAAATGCATCTGTAATGTGTGAGCTGAATGAATGTGACCAACTCCTTATTTGAATAAAATGTCTAAACTCTATAGTTTAAGAAATTCTAGCACAATGATTGACTCTAGGTTATCTTCTTCTCTAATATGTTTTACTGTTGTTTCAACATTTTTGTATAAGGATCTATTTTTTACATTACTAATCTATAAATTGCAAGAAAATTCAAAGTAGAGATGCTTATTTAATGTATTCTAAATAGAAAATTAAATTTAATGATTACTCTCAGAGACTTGTTTCTTATCTAATCTCTATAATTGGTAGTACGGAAACGTTTAAGGGCCGATTTTTCAATGCTTGGATAAAACTTATTCGTCGAATAATGTATAAAACTACCATTTTAAAAACGTATTATAATTGCCCGTATTTGACAGTTTACGTGACATTTTAATATTATCGTGTAATATTTTATTGGACGGATAAGTTTTATCCAAGCATTGAAAAATCGGCCCTTAAACGTTTCCGTAAGTCTAATAAGACGAAATTTAGAATAAAATACTTTGGCGTATGAATGATTGAATGAAAAATTATTTATTGCACACAAAATACAGAATTCCTATCCTATATACTATATCCTCATTCTTATAAGCATTTTGAAAGAAACATGCAATAATTTAAATTAATTGTGTATATGTATATCAAATGACATGAAAATAAACATCAATTTCAATAATTTAACCTTCAAAGTTACCAGCAAAAAAAAAACAAAAAACATAAAAATGTAATCCGAAAGCGTCTCCACGCCACCTCTGTCTTCGATTCATAAAATTCATATGTAGGGGTGAAGGCGCGCGGATGCATTATATTTTACGTATAAATATAAACAAGAACATTGTAGTGCGTCTGTCTGTAACCGTTTGTCATTGTCCGATGTATTTGTAAAGATATCGAGTGAAATGATCCGTCCCGAGTGGGGTATGGGACATTTGGACGTTAATTAGTGGATGGACGCTAATGGAGTATGGGACATATACTTTTCTATATGTATAATATAGTTAGCTGTACCCCGCGGTTTCACCCGCATTGCTTCGCTCCCGTTGCAGTTGGTCTTAGCGTGATGATATATAGCCTATAGCCTTCCTCGATAAATGGGCTATCTAACACCGAAATAACTTTTAAAATCGGTCCAGTATAGTTCCTGAGATTAGCGCGTTCAAACAAACAAACTCTTCAGCTTTGTAATATTAGTATAGATAAATAGATATAGATGTAGAATTAAACTATTTCCTGAATTATATAAAGAGGTACCTACACAGTAATGCAGGCATGACATGCGTTTAAGTGAATTGGACGACTTCGTAAGGATTCTAATAGGAATTTAGCTAAATTGGAATTAATACTGACTATCATCGACGATCGTCAAAAAATCCTACTACTAAATTACTAATAATAGCGTGAAATTTTTCAAGCTAGTACATAGGTACATAGGTACAAGCTATGTGTGTTATTGAATAAAATAGCATTGATAGATTAGTCTGGAGCAGCAAATAGGCTACTTTGTGTACAGGTATGACAGGGATTAAGCTAGTTTATTTATTTTATTTATTTTATTTATTTATTTAGGTTTACCAGTAATTGTTACACAAATAAGCAAGTATACAAAAAATAATCTTAAAACTAAGTGCACAATTTAAGTAGGTAAACACCACATGCGTACAATTAAACTATAAAAGGTGTTATTATACAGTGAGAAAAAAAAAATAGTTATACTTAAATCTAAACAACAAATCAACATCCATTAGTCTAAGTGATTAACCAGGTACTTGTATTTATTTAGACTAAGGGAAAACATATCACAATCTTTAGCATATCTATTGTAAAGTCTACATAGTCTGGGAATCGGAGAGTTGGAACCAAGGACAGTCTTGCGTAATGGAGGAGATAAAAGGTTAACGGGATTTCTGGGATATGTAAAAGGAACTCTAAATTTGAATTTTGATAGCAACGCCGAACAGTTTATATGACCGTTTAAAATTTTAAATAAATACATTAAGTCTAATGCGTTCCTTCTATTATCTAACTTTTTAATTTTGAAGTGGGTTAGACGGTCATTATAGCCTTTTAATTCTTTTGCTTTGCCTACAGAAAACGCAAGATGATTTAAAAATCTCTTTTGAATACGCTCTATCCTAAGACTGTGCACTGCATAGTGAGGTCTCCACACAACAACACAGTACTCCAGTATACTGCGCACCAGCGTATTGTATAGCATTATTTTGGTTTCAGCATTTTGGAACGATTTAGTGTTTCTTATAATAAAACCCAAAGATTTTGAAGCCTTATTAATCGCTGCGTCAATATGAGGAACAAATGTTAACTTTTTGTCCATAATTACCCCTAAGTCTCGGATAGATGATTCAACTTGTAAGTGTGACCCATTCAATGTATAATTATGGATGATTGGATTGGTCTTGCGTGTGAATGTAATGCACGAACATTTTTTAATATTGAGCTCCATGCAATTGCTTTTGCACCAGGTGAACAAATTGTTGACATCATCTTGTAGTAACAAAGCATCATCAATGCTACCTATAGTCATGGTTAACTTAAGGTCATCGGCAAACATGTAAGGAATAGAGTTAAGAAAACAATTAGGCAGATCATTTATAAAAATGTTAAACAGTATGGGCCCTAGGTGTGAACCTTGCGGCACGCCTGAGGTTATATCAAATATGTTAGATTTATAGCCATCAACAACAACATAAAAATACCTCTTTTCTAAATAAGAGTTAAGCCATTTAAGAAATTGTCCTGTGAACCCATAAAGAGATAGTTTATTAATTAGTACACTGTGTGAGACTTTATCAAACGCTTTGCAGAAGTCTGTATAGACGACATCAACTTGCCCATTAGCATCCACAGACTCGATAGTATTTTCTACAAATAGAACCAGGTTAGTACAAGTAGACCTCGCAGTAGTGAAACCGTGTTGGTAGTCGGATACGTATTTTTTAAAGTAACTTTGGATATTCGGACAAACTAAACTTTCGAAAACTTTTGCCAGAGTTGAAAGAATTGCAATAGGCCTATAATTGCATACATTATCTTTTGAATTAGATTTGTGAATGGGAACAACCTTTGCTAGCTTCCACTTATCTGGGAATATTCCAGTGCTAAGCGAAATATTAAAAATGTTGTAAAGAGGAATAGCTAATTGATCAGCACAGTTTATCAGAAAAATAGGGGGTATGTTATCAGCTCCTGACCCTTTAGAGATATCTAGTTTTTTAAGCTTGGTAATAATAGCATCTTTGTGAATATATAAAGAAGAGAAACAGTCAGAATTATTTTTTATAATATTTAAGTTGGCGGATGACGTATTTCCTTCGGAAGACTTTCTAACTGGGCAGTATACAGAGTGGAAATATGAGCCAAACAAATTGCAAATATCCTGTCCAGTAGATGCTGAATTCACTCCATTTGACATACATTTTGGATACGTACTCGATCCGTTTCGCTTAGCTTTTATATACGACCAAAAATACTTTGGTTGTTCCTTAATTTTATGTTCCATTTGACTTATATACCGTTTATAACATTGCTTGGATAACTTCTCACAACGCTTACTGCATAAACGAAGAGCTATTTTATCGAGGGGGTTTCCATAAAGGTTAATTTTTTTTATGTACTTGTTTTTCTCCCGAATACATCTCTCAAGTTTTTTATTAAACCAAGGTGGCTTATTACGTTTTTTATTAGATATTGTAGGAACAAATTTTTTAATTAGATCATTGACATGATCATACAGAATATCAACCATCAAATTTGGATCCCTAAGGTCATTAAATAGTTCATGCCAGTTAATCAATCCTAGCTCCGTATTGATATTCGTATAGTCTGCTTTATTAAAGTCAAATCTGACAGATTTGTTCGGTTCCAAATTGCTATCTAAACTCAAATTCAATGTTATATCAAGTGGGGGATGATAAGGATCAATTTTACACAAACAATCTGTAGCTTCTGTTACAAGACAACCAAGTACATCCACAAAAATCAAGTCCAACAATTTGTTATTAAAATTACGGACATAATTACACTGTTTTAAATTATTTAAATGTGTAAAATCTATAAAATCTTGATATAATTTAGGATACGCGTTGGAGCGAGAAATATTTACGTGAGACCAGTCCAAACAGCTCATATTGAAATCCCCAATGAGTATTATATGCTCGTCATTTAATCTTTCAGTAACAGAATTAAAATTATCCATAAAATGATCTAGAATTGGTTTTTGTACAGGTGGTGGTAAATATACCACACAAAATGTAATTTTAAATCTAACACCAATATTGATTGAAACCCATAGGTCCTCACAGTCACTTTTAAAATTTACGAGTTCACTAACAGCGAACCTCTTTGAGACAGCAATCAGAACGCCGCCACCTTTAATTTTATTATTGAATTTAGTAAGCGTTCTATCTCGCCGGAAAACAAAATATCTATCGTCAAAAAGTTCACTGTTAACGATATCCTCATTGAGCCAGGTCTCTGTCAAAACAATTACATCATACATAGAATTACATAAATTACGATAAAAATCTTCACATTTTGATCTCAAGCCGCGAGTGTTTTGATAATATATCCTTAAATTATTGAATTTTAATGCTTACTAACAATAAATATAACTTGCTTATAGATCTAAATTATACAAATCAAACAATTTTATTCAATGAGTCGATGTCTCTTATTAATATGTAATCAGTAAAGTCCGTTTTCCTCACGTAAATGCGACCACTTCTGACCCAAACATGTTTATAGCCTTTTTCTTTTGCCTTGATGCGGGTTGCTGCATGCAACGCTTTATTTGAGGGACTTAGATGTTCAGTGATATATATAGGGGATTTAACATCATCAAGCCCCAAGTATGAAGTATTTAATTTTTCAGTAATAGATTTAGAACGATTGAAGTTAATTGAGGCTGCAAGAAACGAGTCTCGGCGTTTCGATGTACTAAACTGGATAATTATAGACTTAGGACGTTTACTGGAATTATTGGATTTCATAACACGCGTGCAGTGGGATATCTCTTCTTCCTTCACATCACTATTTATAACTTTCCCTATTTCCTTAACTATTTCGATTAAATTCTCATTTTTCTTTTGAGGAACACACTGCAGCTCAATATTGTTAGCCCGAGCCTGCTGTTCCAAATTATTAAGACGCGATGAGACATCTTTCAATGTGGCTGACAGTACATCATTTTGTTCTTGCAGTTTCTTGATAATTGCTTGGTCCTCTTTTCTGTCTTTCAAGATATCCTCATATTGGAGGCTCATAAAACTCACAGAATCTCTAATATCCTTAATTTCTTCGCGCATCGATTTAAGCTCGCTGTTTAATATATCTTTCATAGCAGCTGTGAACTTTCCGATCAGCGTATCAAATTGATTTCCGATTACGTCCTGTATGATAGCACGTACACTGTCCTCAGCCATTATTGTTGACGTTCCTGGTGGCGATTGTAAAGCTTGTCTCTTATTGCCACGAACAGTTATATTCGGATTGAAACGAACGGGTGTATTATCGTTATTTTTAGTTTTAGGTGTTTGGGAGACGCAAATAGGACATATCCACGCAGTTGGTTTACACGTTGTTGAATCCAGATTCATGCATTTACAATGAAAAGATTTTTTGCATTTAATGCAATGTATATATTCTTCATTAATATCAATTAAGGAACAGCATCCCCACTCCAATTCAGATGCAGACATAATTAAAAATTTTTATCTATCTTATTTGCTTTCACAATTTAAAGCAAAAAAGAAATATAGCAATAATTTAATATTTTTGGAAAAGCTCAGCTGCAATAAATGCTCCCATATAAAAGTACTTTCAGTCAGAATATTAATCTCATTGAATTTGCACGGAAATAAATGCTCACGATGCGTTGCAGTACGTCCCAAGTCCCAACGTTGTGGCTAAAAGAGCTTAAGCGCCGTGCAGAACGTGTCGCTTACGCGTTTTGTCCGCGAAGATGGTTGTGATTCTCGTTCGGGTAGATAAATATAAAAAAATCCTTACGGTTCGATATTTATTTGATGATTATGGCACTTTGTAGACGGAAACTAATGCAGTTTATTTAATCTTTAGATAGAACACAGATTAAAGCTTAAAAATTTCACAGTCACTGTAGTTTAACTTTAGAAGAAGCAATTAAATATGAATTTTAAAGTAAGAACTTTTGACAACACACTTGCACCGTTAACCGTTCGATTTATATGTTAGTTAGCAGTATAAACATGGTCAATCACTTTGTACCAAAAATTCTAATTAGCTCTAATACTAAAATTAGAATATAAATGTACTCGTAGCTGTCCCGGCAAATATTCTGCCTTACTCTTATCAATAGGGGTATGAAAAACACCGGAACACGAGAATTTTATATTACCTATATAAGATAATAATAAATAAATGTTATTTGGGTACCTACTTTAATTGGTTTCGAAGTTGAAATTTCAGAATAATCTGACCTAATTCTGTCTTTAATTCGTAAATCTATACTTATATTATAAATGCGAAATTAACTCTGTCTGTCTGTCTGTTACTCAATCACGCCTTAACTACTGAACCAATTTGCATGAAATTTGGTAATTTGATACCCGAGAAAGGACATTGGCTACTTTTTACCCCGGGAAATAGGATAGGTTTTATCCCGGAAATCCCACGGGGAACGGGAACTATGCGGGTTTTTCTTTGACTGCGCGGGCGAAGCCGCGGGTGGAAAGCTAGTAATGTATATTTTAAGAAATCGAATAAAAAATTATATCTTCAATTTGAAATGTCATCTAGTACCTACATTCGTGGTTATATTAGTAATAAATCTACATTGAGGAAAAATAATGGTTAGGTACATGGCCTTAGATATCAGTAGACCGATCTTTGCGTCCATTTACAATAAAAAATAAAAAAGAACTGATACTTTTAATAATGGTATTTATAAGTGCTTTTATGTCGAACTATTTCAAAAAGTACCTATCAAAATATAGTTTTCAATAATTTATAGATATATATCGGATTCCAGGGGGCAGCGGAAAATCCACGGGCTGGAGTAACGCGGGTCTACTGTGTCTACTTAGCTGATCACCACTATATCTCACAATAAAGTAAATTTCTAATGTTTTAAGAACTTAAAAAAAGGTCTAGTTTCTGTAATCTAAGTATGTGAAAGTGAAACTGATTTTAATTCCTAGAAACAATAAATTAAAAGCTGATACTGCACTTAGTAGTGTTGTCTAGAAAGTATGATTTTGTTCATTAAAATTAATGAACAAAATCACACATTTTAACACAATATTATTTTGTCTATTTTTTAACACTTATCTATGACAAACTAAACTGAGTGAGCGTGTCAAAAAAGTACAGCCTACACACTCGAAAAACAACACTCCTTAACAATCGAGTAAAAACCATACAATAATCGAAAAAATGAATCGGAATTTTTTGCTCATCTCGAAAACATTAAAAGCATTCAAAATGAAAATAAATCCAACCCTTTTCAAATCTTATTTAATGCGGAATTCGTAGTTTTTGAGAAATGATCAGCGACGGGGCCACAATGACGGCCTTTTTACCTTTTGGCCCTTTTGGCTTGAGACAATAGGCCGCGGGGTCGACGACCCGGGATTATAAAGTTTGGAACACCTTGTCTCAGGGTTGTCAGTGAAAAATTTTAAGGATAACTGGAGCACCGCTGGCATTGATAAGTCTAGTAAATAAAAAAAAATGTGTAATGTTCGCATGTGTACATGCGTACATGCGATACGTACATGTGTACATGCGAACATTTCTGCAAAACGTAGTGCATGTAAACGTAGTGCATCACGCTAAGACCAACGGGAGCGGAGCAATGCGGGTGAAACCGCGCGGCAGAGCGCGGTTCTGTTCGGTTCGGTTCTTATTTTAAAAGAATTACAATACTCTAAGGTTGGGTCGCCTAAGATCGGACGCATATGCCGAAAATTTTATACGTACTGTATTTTTTATTTTATTTCTCATGATTCGATGTCGTTTTTCTGTTGCGGTCAACTGTAAATTGATGACAAGAAAATATTGTTTAACCCCTAATTTTTTGGTTTGCGTAGATGCTATCTATCTAAGCAAATTTAGAGCCTAAAAAGCAGACTTTTTTCGACTTACCATAGTGAAGAAAATAACAGTTCGGCCGAAGATCGGACTATGTAGTATCTTCACTTCTATGCGTTTAATAATAATGTTAACATTAGGAAAACATCCGGACTTACGTCCATACATTGAGCATCAATGATTGAGTCAGGAAATTCCTCAAAAAATTTGACAAAGAAGTTTTTTTTTTATTGCGTTTTTTTAGTCCGGTCTTCCCTCCTCATCCTAATTAAGTTTCTCAAACTTTTATCCTCCGTGTTCTAGGACTAAATAATGAAAATGTACCTAAGGTCTGATAGTCATAGCGTCATTGGATAGTTAAATATATTAAAAGTTAATAATTATTGCGCATTATTGCATAAGGCGCAGTCAAGAGCTAAACTTCGATCCGATCTTCGGCATTGGGAGGGAAGATCGGGTTGTGAACGTCCTAGGCGTAATCAAAGTATACAGATGGAAAGAGGATTCGCTAATTCTGCCCCAAAATAATTAATTACATTATTTCAATGAAAGTACTCTCCACAATGAGCCATCAAAATTTTGTAGGTAAGATCGGATCGACGATTTTCGCCACAAAATACACCTTTTCTGCTGAATCACCTGTGTACACGTCCCGTCTGGTCGCTGGCCGGCCGCAGAGTGAAGAGAGGGGCAGAACAAAATGGCGGATCTAGTAGTGTTGGTAGCAGTAGAGAATATTGGCTAGTTTGCGAGTTATTCCATGCATCCGATCTTATGTCACATCCGATCTTAGGCGACCCAACCTTATTTAGTTGTAATTGTGTTTAAGTTTTTCTCTATGCGAATCAGATTAATGTATGAATATACTAAACTAACAAAAAATCCACTGTATGCACAATGAAGAATTTATAACACATATGTATAAAAGTAATTTAATTATGTTATGTAAGTTTGTTCTGATTTTTATTAAGTTTAGTAGCGAGTGACAACCCTAAGCGAGGTAGGTATAAATTATAATCCGCGCGGGCGCAGACGATGAGTTATTAAGAGTTTATGATTATTTCCACAGGACTAAGTTTTTAATATTTTACCTGAGAATGCAAAAAGTGCTCCAATATGTACCTATTCGAATCTCTTAGTTAATATTATGTTACATAATATTATGTTTGTTTATTAAGCGTGTATTTTATTGTGTAATGTGTTTAAGTTTATGGGAGTCTTAATAGATACCTTCAGATAACAGTGGTGTCTAAAGGAAACCAATTAAAAGAAGAGGAAAGAAGAGAATGTAAATAAAAGTAAAATAAATCATTAGAAACTCAATCCTTTGTTAATTTCTGTGCCCCGCTGAAGAAACCCGCATTACTCCGCTCCTTTTGGTCTGACCTCACAACAGTCCAATATTTTTTTCAAATCGGACCCGTAGTTCCTGAGATTAGCGCGTTCAAACAAACAAACAAACATACAGTAGAGTATAGATTAAGTAACATTAATTATTCTTTTTCAGATTATTTAACCTACATTGGTTTGGATATATATGTATTACTAGCTTTGCGCCTGCGGCTTCGCCCGCGTTTTCAAAGAAAAACCCGCATAGTTCCTGTTCCCGTGGGATTTCCGGGATAAAACCTAGCCTATGTTACTCGTGGATAATGTAGCTTTCGAATGGTGAAAGAATTTTTAAAATCGGTCCAGTAGTTTATGAGCCTATTCATTACAATCAAACAAACAAACAAACAAACAAAGTTTTCCTCTTTATAATATTAGTGTAGATGTAGATTATAGACCTACCACGATGAAACTGCTGGTTTCAATCAATTCATAATAGATTTTAAAACACATTTTATAAATATAAAATTATTTATTTGAAAGAATTATAACAATAATAACAACTTAAGTGTGAATTTATTGTTATAGAGCCTAATGACAGGTTAATTAGTAGAATGGTGAAAAAACTTTTAAAAGAGATTATCTATTATTTACTTTATACAGAGCTACGTGTGATTCATGAGCACTTGCTATTAGTTCCTTAATTGAAAATTTTATTGGTTGTTATCGATTTTGTTACCTATTTGTTAAAATTTACTAAATAAATATTCTAGACAACAATTTACATAGAATACTTGATTTTCCCGCCATTCCATTTGCGTACGAAACTAAAAGCTTACTCGTCTAACCATATTTATTATTTACACGCATAAATTAACGCGGTTCGGCCTGTTATATATTTTAATTGATAGATAATTAGTTCCAAAGCAACAGGCGATCGAATCGACCAGTATAGTAAGTTTTCCGTTAAACTAAGTATGTTTATAAGAACTGCCGCGTACTTTTTCTGCTAAAATTGGAAATCCACTCTTTGAAGTCGCCACCGGTGCGTAATTAAATAAAACATACATGCAAATGAAACTAGTGAGTTTAAACCATTAATTAATTAAACTGGTTATCAATAAAACGAGAATTTACAGCAATTAGCATATGTCGAGATATTATTCTGATACGTGCGTGTACGTTGATTTAGAAGTTGCAGTATAGGGAGCATACGGATTCTTTAGTATTGTATTGTTTGTTTTTTATTATTTAGATTTATTGTTTTTAATGACTGTAAAGTAGTATTCCAGTTAGTCATATTCTTTCCATTTTTGATGATTAATAAAATTGTAAATTGTAATTAACAATCGGTGGTATACGTGTGATGATGTTTGTTGCACTTATCAGAATTACAACGCGAACGGATTGAGTTGAAATTTTGAATGCATGTATTAAAGCTTTCAGTGATATAGGTATTGTAAGCGAAGACAAACTGGCACCTTTTATACCTATAGGTATTATCTATATATTATAAAGAGGAATATGGGTACCTATTATCTATATATTATATATTACTAGCGGTCCGCCCCGGCTTCGCCCGTGGTACATATGAAAAATAGATGTTGGCCGATTCTCAGACTTACCCGATATGCACAGAAAATTTCATGAGAATCGGTCCACCCGTTTCGGAGGAGTATGCAGACTAACATTGTGACACGAGAATTTTATATATATAAGATAAAGAGGAAAGGTTTGTATATGTATGTATGTATGGTTTTCACGCATAAACTACTGGACCGATTTTGATGAAATTTGGCACAGATAATCTTAAGACCCTGAGAAAGAGGTACCTTTTATTGCGAAATATAATATAAATATAATATAATTTTATTGCGAATACATAGGCTACCTTTTATTGCGAAATATGTACCACGGGCGAAGCCGGGGCGGACCGCTAGTGCTATATAAGGAGGTATGCTGTACATAATGTAGGTAAGGTACCTACATTGCTTCAGTACTAAGTATACCTACTTAAAGACCTAGTTTATTTATTCAATTTATAGATAACTTTTACTAAATACTTCGTCATCTAACCACTCTAAACTCATGTTACATCCATAATATCTACAATCTACACGAATTTAATCAATTCTCTAAAAAACGTTCAACAAGCCACGTTGGAATCGAGCGATTTTCATTAAACAAGAATAGCAGAAACAATGAGGTCTATCAAGCGACGCCGCGGGGCGGGCACAGTGCACTAAACAACACAGAACGTGACTCAGCACAAACCACTTATTCAAAACTCAAACATATTTTAAAATATGAAATCCTCAAGACTGGTTATTTTTATTGTGTAGAGTTGAGTGAAATGACGCGGCGGAATCGATTTTATTTTTGTTGCTCTTCATCGACTATTTGTTGATATCGGAAATTATCAGGCTCGTACGTTTCAATGTTTTTATGTTTCTGTCTTCGTGCACGACGACGGGTTGTTTATCGGAGCGTTCTAGTATTAAAGTTGTATGGAGTCTAATTGGAAATAATTGCAACTAGAAAGCTTATAATAATTAATTATTAAGGGGTATAAGTAATGTCTAGTGTGTAAAAAAAGTATTTCTAAATATCGGTATTCGACGTGAAAATAAGATGCCACACTTCCTGTTCCCTTTACCTGTCTGACGGATATTTAAAAGTAAAAGAATTGAGGTAAAAAGTGGTAATAGATATTTTGTTCGCATAAAAACCGGCATCTGATAACCACTCTGAGTATTTTATAATCAATAAAAAAGAATTAAATATAGGTAGGTACTTCTTTATGAGAAAGATTAAGATTAAGAAAAGATTCAAGTATTTTAATTTGCGAAGATTATTAATTAAGTATTCAAAATAGTAATAAGTACCTCTACTTCTTATAAAAATTACGGTACTTTCTAGTTAAGAAATTAATATGTATTTTCTTCAATATTGTAGTGGTTAGTAACATCGAAGGAATTAGAAATCATAATAAATATTATTATATATAATTAACAATAAAAACCAATCCAGTAATCTATACACTCTACGTTCATAGATTTATCAAGAACAAAGGAAAAGAACAATAAAATATAATAGAAATTTTAAGATTATAAACAATCGTAGTGTAGGAAAAAGCTTAATACGTTGAAGGACAACCTCTTAAGTTTGGTGTTGTGTGGATACGCCGTTATTTTTATATAAATATAATTTAATCAGACTTAGGTATTTTATTGGTAGGTATCAATAAAGAAGAGGGTACAAGAATTAAAATATAAAAATTATTGTTATAGATATTTTTGTATATAGACTACTTTTTATCACGGTTAAACCTCTCATTGCCATAGGACTTTCTTATAACTACGCGGACAAAGCCGCGGGCTTTTAGAACAATTTGTTGCGATTGTGACCACTCATTATTATTTAAATGATGTACATAATCTATTCATAATATAATTTGTCGTTCTCTCTAAGCTAACGTTTTCGTCAGCAAAGCGTTGTCTTGATCCGTGTTTAAAATATAGATATAGGACTAATTTGCCAGAAATATAATAAGCAATAAGCTTAGCCAAGAATAATCTAAGTAACTTTCATCAATTTATCATGAAAAGAAGCAGTGTCATAAAGCTAGAGATTATACCAAAAACAAGCTAAAACAAATGTCGCATCCACAATTCACTACCGTCAACAAGAATGGAAGAATCGAGTTAAATTCAAAAACGGGATGATTTTTAAAAAATGTATTCGAGTGAGCGCGTTCATTTATAATGAGAAACCGAACTGACTGGAAAAAAAAAGTACAAGCATACCCTTTTCGAGTTTACGAAAACGATACAGTGATAAATTTGAAATATGGAATGAGATGTGATACTTTTTATTCTTGCATCCAACGGTTTTTGTGTCCATTTTTTAATTTCTCTTAATGGCCCTTTGAACACTTTAGGGTCGAATCCTTGCTACCGTTTTATGGGCTATTAATTTTAGAAGTGTTTTTGGTTCGGTCAAAGTAATAGTACTTTTGTATATAGATTTTGTTTATTAAGTTAATGTTAATGCAGATGCTTGAACTTTAAACATTGAGTATATTTTTAGTGTGTTTATATTGTGGTGGTGGGGTTTAAGTTTGAATGAGTGTATTTCAGTGATTTAAAATAAGTTTCTTCTTATTATCATAATCTTTTCGATCAGTCATTGTACATAGACCGGTTTTTTATTATGCTACTAGGTTTCCGACCGCGGCTTCGCCCGCGCAGTCAAAGAAAAAAAAATTTCCGGGATTTCGTCATTTTCCCGGGATAAAAAGTAGCCCATGTCCTTTCTCGGGTATCAAAATATCTCCATACCAAATTTCATGAAAATTGGTTCAGTAGTTTAGGCGTGATTGAGTAACAGACAGACAGACAGTGAGACAGAGTTACTTTCGCATTTATAATATTAGTATGGATTAAAAATTTGGAGATAAGATTCTCATAGGTAGTATTATATCTATTTGTGCCTACTAGGTATATTTTTTGTCAGCATTGGGGATCGAACCCGTGATCTTTCGAACTTTGAATTTAACGTCAATCAATGTAACCAGAAGACAGTTATTAAAATAAGAGATTGTAATAAATTATGAAACGCAAGTAGTTTCTTTATATAAGATTATAGGCTGGTAAATAAAAGTAAAATTTCATCATTTTGTTCTATACTATCTGACGGCGAAATGTTATTGTCAACCAGTTTTTAGCTATACAAAAGCTCTGTCATGCTATAAATTAGACAATAGAATATGTGCCATGAATTAGAGAAGTATCTATATGTATCTAAAATATGAATGTTATCGAGTTCAGAAAACTTCTTTTTATAGTTATATCCTGTGGTTATATCATATGCAATGAATCTAATATCAAGAATTGATTATTTTTGTACAGAAAGTAATAGCTTTAATATCCAATTTAAAATCTCATGTGCGATATCCAATATCCTCACTATTCAAATGTTAACTTATAAAAAAGCTTTACTGAAGTTTCTCAAGGAAGCAGTAAATAAAACACAATTGTATTTTTAAGTATACATATTTATTTATAAATTATGCGGTCACATGATATAAATTAATTTATTTACAATTAAATAGTACAAAGTAAAAAATAGACATGTCGATGTTCCCTCCGACCGGGTCGACCACACCCCGCGGTGGCAGCGGAGTGCAGGCAAAGGGTCGCAGGTTCGAACATCAACACTTGCATTTATTAATTTCAAGCTTAAATCTCCAGAAGCGAATTCTGTTAGACGAGGACGATAAATAAATAAACATTTAGTGACTAGAGCGAAACGCGAATTCCGAACGTCGTCTCACAATATGCATTCGATAGGGTATAACACTTAAATTACTTAATAAATTAATAAATAATAGATATATTTGATATATTTTAAATTAATAAATAAACGAATCCCTTGACTCCGTATTTTATAGTCGTTACGATCATTCAAATTAAATTTTCGATAGCAAAAAGCTTTGGGGTGTCTCAAGGTGTTTCGCTGGGTCCATTGTTATTCGTATTGTATGTCGATCAGTTGTCGACGACGTTGAGGCAGAAAGCAGCAAGGGCATCTCCCTTGGAGCCGGCTGCGCGTGCGCAGTACTGGCCGCAGTCGTCTGTAGAGGCGCTTGCGATCTCAAGCTTATACTTTGAGCTGCCTTCCATAGTGAACCTGTAGCGGGTGGACGATTCGTCGATCGGCTTGCCGTCCTTCAACCATTGGAGCTGGAGTGGTGGCTGTAAGGATAATGGAATATTAGTATTTATTTCAAAACAGTATAAAAAGGGTTTTCTCGAATCCGTTATAAGTGAGTATTTTAAGTAAAAAAAGCTTACTGCGGTGATACACAGATCTTTTATTTATTTCTAAGATAAATTTAAAATAATTCACATTCACATGAGTAAAATAAATCAATCTAGCTTTTTCGTTGAACAAAAACTAGAATGTTAACAGAATAATATTCATTCATTGTAACTGTAAGAAGTGACATAGAAGTACGATATTTTTACGCTACATAATCTTCTCTATTTTCAAACGAACTATGTAACCTGCAGCTGCAGTAATCACAACAGGTTTACCAACGGCACCTATTTCTTTATTTCCATCATCACTACAACTATCATCATCATCATCATCACCTTATCCAGCTGTAGTAAACACAACAGGTTCATCATTGACACTTATTTCTTTATTTCCATCACCACCCTTCACAACACTCATCACTACATCATCATCATCACCTTATCCAGCTCCGCGGTGAACACGGCCGGCTCCCCGGTCACCACGGTGGCGGATCCTGGGAACATCTTGTACTGCGGCAACACTTGCGTCTCCCCACTGACCGTCACCACGAGGGTGCAGGAGGAAAACGATTCACCCGCGTCGTTGAACGCCTCGCACGTGTACACGCCTGGTGATGAAATTGATGATTAGTTAAAAAAAAAAGTAAAAAACAAACTTGGAAAGGCACACCCAGATGAAAAGCTCTATGAGAGAGAGAGAGAGATTATTGTTTTAATTCTGTCTAGACCCCATTCACCGAACTTCGTTTCAATAAAAAAAATACTGATAAAAATAGGTAACTTTTCAATTTCTCGGGAAGCAATTTGAGAAAGCATTTTCATTAATAAAAAATAATTAAAAGAATATAGAAAATTAAAGCAGACTGGACTTAGGTCTTGTTTTTATTTGACCATCCTTAAAACTTAATTTAAAATGTTATCCACGCTTATCATTTATTATTTTCATCTATTTAACTGTTCTTTAGTTTATATGCACAAATACCTCCCATATTCTATCATTCCTAACAAACTGTATGATCTCCCTCCATTTCCTTTTACAAAACTAATTATAATTTGAGTGTTTTGTAGAAAAATATTGGACAAAAACTAAGATTTTTCTCCATTATTTATTTCAAAAGATTCTGAAAGCTTACCAGCATCTTCAGGGAATATCTCAGCGATGTGCAACTTGTGAATATTGGCCTCGCTCGAGTACTGGAAGTCCTTCGACGGTTTGATTTCTTTGTTGTTGTGCAGCCAGACCACGTCGAACCTTTCTGCGCCGGTTATCCTAGATAATTTGACATTTGTATTAAAAATATTGCAAAATCATTGGATATTTTAATTCGTCATTTTGATCCTTTTAACTGATGTAGTTTGAAAGATTACTACATACAAATAATCAACAGGCTGTTCAGTTTTCTAATATCATATTTTGTATGTCTTCATTTAGATATAACTAACATGTTTTATATATTATATTATATAAATCATAATTTAGGTGATAATAAAAAAAAGTTTAGTAAAAATTTTAAGTCATTTATGTTTAAGTCATAACTCACTTAAAACAAAGTATAATAGAACATGATAAGCGATAAAATGCATATTATTACGTAGTAACTTAAGCCTAAAGAGACAAGTGAGCAACCAAGTCATCTAATCCACCATTCATACAAATTCCAACCAAATCAGCCCATTCATTTCCACGCTACAGACAGACACACACACAAATCTCACCTGCAGGACAGTGTGACAGCGTCGCCATCGTTCACAATCTGCGACACGGCGTGGTCCACGATCCTTGGCGGCTTGTCGCCCAACTTGGCGCTTGCTGCACTGTCTGCTGCTGCTGAAGGGAGAAAATGGTATTAAAATGAGTTATTGAAGTGAAAACTTCTTTAGCGGCGTTGAGCACTTTTTCTGTAATGGGTATAAAATCTTAAACTCGCGTCAGGACACGTGACCTGATCGAAAAAGCGTAAGACGGATACCATTCCAAAATATCAAACATGCTGAACGTTAATAATCAAGTTTTCACTTCTGCCGGCACTCCCCCAGTGCAACCCGTCTTTTTTTTAGGTATAAATTGTCTAGATTGGAATTAGAACTGCCTGTCTTGTCGAAACAAAGATATCAAAATATGCCCGGAAAGTATATTATCAAAACCTTTTACCATGTAGTGCAATAAAACAAGACTATAATTTCTTTATTCTGATAAAATAACTAAAAGCAAACTTCTTATCCAATTTATTTCTGAATTCTCAATATTTATTTTCCACATTTTCCATGCCAAAATCAATTCCTACCCAAAAAAACCATAATTATTCATAATCCTACCTTTAACAGAGACTTTGCACTTGGTCTCCATCTCCCCCTGGCTGTTGATCGCCTTGAGAGAATATACTCCTTCATCTTCAGGGAACACCTCGTTGATGGCCAGGGACGCTACTCCATTCTTGTATTTGAGGTCTACCACCTGAACAAAATATTTACAATTCAATATAGTTGCACACAGAGGAAACCTCAGAAAAAGCATATCATGGAAATTTTGACAAAAATCCTACTAATTTTATAAATGCTGATGGACGAATGTTCGTTACTCTTTCACGCAAATACTTCTGAACCGATTGCAATGAAATTTGGTATGTAGCTGAACACCCAGTATAAGACATAGGCTACTTTTTATCCGGGAAATTCCACAGGAAAGTATGCGGGTTTTTGAAGTGAAAACTTCTTTAGCGGCGTTGAGCACTTTTTCTGTAATGGGTATAAAATTTTAAACTCGCGTCAGGACACGTGACCTGATCGAAAAAGCGTAAGACGGATGGATATCAAACATGCTCAACGTTAATAATCAAGTTTTCACTTCTGCCGGCACTCCCGGAGTGCAACCCGTCTTTTTCTTTGAAAACGTGGGCGAAGCCGCGGACAGAAATCTAGTACTAAATACGTACCTCAGAAGAGTGTAGAGGCTGTCCATCCTTGAACCACTCGACCCTGGGGTCAGGGTCGCCCCGCACTGCGGCAGACAGCAGCAGGGGAGCTCCATCTCTTGCGGCACAAGTGTCTGGCAGAGCTCGGGCGAACGATGGCGCGCACATTGACGAATCTGCTGCTGGTACTGTAGAGATAGAGATAGAGATGTTTAGTGGAGAATAATAAATAAATAAATAATAAATATTTCAGGACAATTTTCACACACGGCACGATCTGATCCCATACTAAGCTTTCGCTTGTGTTATGGAAACCAGATGGCTGATAAACATACATATATAATTTTTAATAAATACTTATGTAGATAATTAACACCCAGACACAGTGCAAACATCTATGTTCATCACACAAATATTTGCCCCGGGTGGGAATCGAACCCACGATCTCTGGCTTTGAAGGCAGGCCCACTACCAACTAAGCCACCCGGTCAGTCTTTCGGAGAAGAGAAAGAGTTGTGATTTTGAACCAAAAAGGAAAAAGCGGAACCCTTGTAGGATCACTGTTGTCGCAAACGTCAAAGCAACGTCTTATAGCACAGATAGTGGAAAAGTTTTCAAAATAATAAATTTTAAGGTATAAAGTAATATTTTATCCCCCTCAGAAGGCAGTTGAGATCTTATATCGACAATCTCTATGTAATGTTGTCTCTTTATTGAACAAAGCTAACGTTCTAATGTAATCTAACCTAGAAAATAAACACTATCCAAATTCATTCAATAGTTTCAAAGCAAAAAAATGCAATAAACTTCACTTTTACACAACTCAAATCAGAACAAAATAGTTAACTAAAAAAATAGAATCATTACGTTTATAACACCTGAAAAAAATATTTTAATAATTAAAATAAGTAAAATCTCCACATTTTTATTAATTAACTGTATACTTACAAACTAGCTCCTTAGTAGCGCTCCTGGATCTAGATGAAGTCGAATCTGAGTCTCCGAGTTTAGACCCATATTTCTTCTTGCCTGCTTCTACCGAAGTTTGCGGCGAATATTTCGGCCTTTGTACCGTGCTCGATTTGCTTGGCGGGTCGATTGTGACCTGTTGATTATTCATTTATTAATGAATAATGAATTATTAAATAACTAACAACACAGACGTACTGACTTTGCAGATGTACAGGTTTATTTATTTATTATTATTAAATAGCTGAGACGATAGATGTACTTGAAAGTTAAATGGCCGTTAAGTTTTCTATGTATTTAAAAAAATGCTGTAAATCTTAATTTTATTTCTTAAGATCCATCTCCTGACCAAAGCAAATACAACAAAAAAGATGACATGAAAAGTATTATTTATTTAATATTTTACCTTAGTCTTAGTAATGATGGGTGTAGGCGCCGGTTTGAGCGGCTTCTCAATGTATCGCCTTTCGCCGGAGTGGAGGAAATTGTGCGCCAGCGCAGCTTGCTCTGCGCTTACCACCTCGCCTGCACATTTGGAATTTTTTTGTGTAGAATCAAGTTTATAATAGATTGAAAAATTAAAATAGGATACTAAAATGTTTAGATATTTAATGTATTGAAATGAACAATTTTTTTTAATTATTTACAAAATTTTTACGATATTAATTTCTGACTAGTGGTCCGCCCCGGCTTCGCTCGTGGTACATATTTCGCAATAAAAGGTAGCCTATGTCCTTTCTCGGGTATCAAAATATCTCCATACCAAATTTCATGCAAATTGGTTCAGTAGTTTAGGCGTGATTGAGTAACAGACAGACAGACAGAGTTACTTTCGCATTTATAATATTAGTATGGATTAAACAGGAAATAAATTTTAACAATACCCATATCAAGAATTTTATTTAACGTTGAAAATTTATCTGTCCAATTTTTTAAAGAAGTGACTTTTAATCATTTCAGAATTTTGATATTAAACAAATCAGCATTTTTTTTCTAATTTCACAACATTTTGCCACACCCCCAATTTGAATAAAATATTTTTAATAAAATAAAATAGACACTTAAAAACCTAACCTCAAAATATTTTTTTCACACAAGAGTTTTATGAAATGGAAATTGGACAGCCTAAACTAAAAAAAAAAATCTCTAAAAGTGGGTAGTTTGATATTTACCTTCAACAATAACCACGCACGAGGTCTCATCCGTGCCGTGCACGTTGGTCGCGACGCACGAGTACTTGCCGCTGTCCTCGGGCCGGCAGTCGATGATCTCCATTGTGACTACACCGTCCGAGTTCGTCATCGCGTAGTCGTACTTGGACAGTTCTCGTTTGTCCTTGTACCTGGATTGGTAATATAAGGTTAATATTATTGTCAGACGTCAATTTTGATTTAATATTTTTGTGGATAATTAGCTGTTTCGACAGCAACAATGGCAATAAATATAGTTGCCAAAAAATTTTTATTGGCATTTAATTTTTAAATGGCAACTATAAATCAAACTGCTATCAACCCTGTAATGTATAAGAATTGTTCACAAACCGGTGTCTATCCCGTAATGTATAACAATACTTCTCAAACTGTTATTTATCCCGTAATGTATAACAATACTTCTCAAACTGTTATTTATCCCGTAATGTATAACAATACTTCTCAAATTGTTATCTACCCCGTAATGTATAACAATACTTCTCAAACTGTATAAAATTCCGCCTTCCTTTGAATCGTGGCGAATTCGTACGTATCGTGCCTTAGTTTTAGATGTTGTTTATACGACGTTTAACCCAACTACCCTCGCCTTGTTAATAATCGGTGACTGGCTGTGATTTGTTATCAATTGACTACATCAATATTAAGCAGTTGTGTAGAATCACAGTACATTTTTATTACATTTAAACTAACATTTAATTCAGCCCCCTGTACATTTTTAAAAGTATGTAAAGGATGTGAAATATAAATGTAATTTGATTTTGTAGCAAATTTTGTGAAACTGTGCGCATGTTGAATCTCTGCGTGCGCGCAGTTTAAAATGTTAATAAATTAGTTTCGCAATGCGTAGCATTATAACGATGACGATGGTTGAAGTCTACGACTGTCTTTTGGCAGTTTTGTTTCATTTGAAGACGTGTTGATCGCACTTTTTTATACAGTTTAGTGAAGAACACACTTTACTATTACTTAAGTATGTTTGTTCTTTGTCTTATTATATTATGGTAATGGTTACAATAAATGCTATTTTGATTTGACTTAACGTTTTCTCCGGATAAATGACACTCTCGCTGCTCTCCTGCCCGCAACTTGTATGGGGCTACCTGTCCCACCCCCACCCCCACCCCCACTCACCACTTGACGCTGGGCGGCGGCTTGCCACTCAGGCAACAGAGCAGCTTGCAGGTGTCGCGCGCCTGCATGACGCGCGGCCGCAGCTGGAACGTGAAGGCCGGCGCCGTCTCGCTGCTCTCCTGCCAGAACGTGTACGGGGCCGGCTCGCGGCGCCGCGGGGCCTCCTCCACGTGCTGCCGCTGGACCTTCGGTACCGCTACAAGGGATACAGAAGAATAGGTCACTTCAATTCGTGTGAAGACGAACGAAAACTGAAAGATCTATCCTTAAAATCAAGTAAGATCACAGCCAAATTACTAAACAATCGTAAATGTAATGAAACTGGTGTCTATCCCGTAATGTATAACAAGACTTCTCAAACTGCTATCTACCCCGTAATGTATAACAATACTTCTCAAACTGATATCTACCCCGTAATGTATAACAATACTTCTCAAATTGCTATCTAACCGTAATGTATAAGAATAATTCTTAAACTGTTATTTATCCCGTAATGTACAACAATACTCCTCAAACTGTTATTTATACCGTAATGTATAATAGTTCTCAAACTGCTATCTACCCGTAATGTATAACAATACTTCTCAAACTGCTATCTACCCGTAATGTATAACAATATTTCTCAAACTGCTATCTACCCGTTATGTATAACAATACTTCTCAAACTGTTATTTATCCCGTAATGTATAACAATACTTCGCAAACTGTTATTTATATCGTAATGTATAACAAAACTTCTCAAACTGTTATTTATCCCGTAATGTTTAACAATACTTCTCAAACTGCTATCTACCCCGTAATGTATAATAGTTCTCAAACTGCTATCTACCCGTAATGTATAACAATATTTCTCAAACTGCTATCTACCCGTAATGTATAACAATACTCCTCAAACTGTTATTTATCCCGTAATGTATAACATTACTTCTCAAACTGCTATCTACCCGTAATGTATAACAAGACTTCTCAAACTGCTATCTACCCCGTAATGTACAACAATACTTCTCAAACTGTTATTTATACCGTAATGTATAACAAAACTTCTCAAACTGTTATTTATCCCGTAATGTATAACAATACTTCTCAAACTGCTATCTACCCCGTAATGTATAATAGTTCTCAAACTGCTATCTACCCGTAATGTATAACAATATTTCTCAAACTGCTATCTACCCGTAATGTATAACAAGACTTCTCAAACTGCTATCTACCCCGTAATGTACAACAATACTTCTCAAACTGTTATTTATACCGTAATGTATAACAAAACTTCTCAAACTGTTATTTATCCCGCAATGTATAATAGTTCTCAAACTGCTATCTACGCGTAATGTATAAGAAGACTTCTCAAACTGCTATCTACCCCGTAATGTATAACAATACTTCTCAAACTGTTATTTATCCCGTAATGTATAACAATACTTCTCAAACTGTTATCTACCACGTAATGTATAAGAACAGTTCTCAAAATGCTCTCATAATTTTTAAGAATCACACTCTGCTATGTATTTCACATACTACTATAAAGAGCGTGTGTCGAGCACACGTCAGAAGTAAAACTTCTTCGGCAAGATTCAAAGATACAAAAATCTTCACTTTACTCCATGACGTGACGGTATTGCCATGACGCAACGTTGAAATTTTACTGTCAACGCTGCTTATCCACCCTGTTACTTATAAGTATGGTAACCAAATTGCTATCTACCCGGTTATTATTTAAGGAAAGATACCAAGCAATCTTCTAATATTTTGTCCAATTACTGATTTTATAGTTTATTTTCAATACAAAGCAAAATAAACTCACGTTGCACATTCAAGAAGACCACTTCCTCTCTGAAACCGTAATGGTTCTCAGCGCGGATGATGTATTCGCCGCGGTCTTCTAACTTGGCGCGGTTGATGATGAAGTAGTAGTCATCACCGGCGTATCTGTGAATGGAGTTTGTATTTAAATATTATTAAATAATATTGTAGGATTAGAATGACTTTAACAACAGCCTGTCGCAGCTTGCGGTCAACTAGATGAATTACCTAAGTTCTATCTTGTAAGTAAGTAAGTAAGTAGTAAGTAAGTTCTTATTATATAGATGTCCAAACAGCCACTGACTTTCATACCAACAAGCAAGTAACTCTGTTATTATGCTACCAGATGAATGAATACTATTGTTTTGTAAGATCTATCAAGCTGGATTGGCATTAATAAACTTCAAGATAAGGTTTTTATGCGATCAAATGTATTATAGACATGTCTACTTTCTTATTATATAATTTTACTTTAAGATCTGGTCCTTCGAGCTATTTACCTTAAGTACACACATACAAACAGCACACTAACCTTTTCATATACTTAACAGACTGTCACAACTATTTTTATTTTGTGACCAAATCAATTATCTTCTACAATCTGGTCCTTCGAGCCAGATCCAACTGACATTAGTTTATAGAAATATCTTTCTTATTATATAACGGCCTTACTAATAAAAAGTTAAACAATGGATAAATTTCTACCATTTTCTACCATAGCTGTGTCCTGCTCTTGGTCACATGAAACGTCAATCATAAAAACAAGACAACATTTTATTAGTAAGACCGTAAATGTACTAACCCCTTCACATACTTAACAGACTATCTCAACTCTTTGTTAATAAGCGGCTAAATGATTTACAATAATTGAATTCATTCATTCATTTTGTAGGTTCTGGTCCTTCGAGCCGGATCTATCACTTAAAAACTGTATTTATGCGACCAAATGTATTATTATAGACGTTATATTATAGGTCTTGTGTTTTTTTATTATTATTTAAATATACTAACCTCTTCATATACTTAACAGACTGCCTCAGTTCTCTGTTATTATGCGACCACGTGACTGTGGGTGCTGCACATGCAATGATGCGGCAGTACAGTTTCACAGACTGGCCCTCGTAGCAGAACGCTGATTGGGGCTTGATCACGAACCGCGGGGCCGCTTGGCGACGGTCTGCGGGTGGACAGATAGACAGATTATTGATGTGTCCGACAAGCGAGGCAGTATTGTAAGGATTTGTCGTATTTTTGGGTGTTTTATATATTTTAAAAAGCGAACACTATCTTAATCTTAATCTTAATACTATTATAAAGGCGAAAGTTTGTAAGGATGTATGGATGTATGGATGTTTGTTACTCTTTCACGTAAAAACTACTGAACCAATTACAATGAAATTTAGCACACATATAGAGGGTAACTTGGATTAACACATAGGATAGGTTTTATCCCGGAAATCCCACGGGAACGGGTTTTCCTTTGAAAACGCGGGCGAAGCCGCGGGCGGAAATCTAGTAAATAATACAAAAGAATTCTGGATACATTCAGTTACACAATAGTTATTACAAACAGCATTTTGACTAATATATTTGGATCCTTATAGCATTTTATAACCATACGATATTGAACTGTATAAAAAAATCAATATTATAAAATATAAACAGTCAATAATTTTCATCAATAAGTTTTATCTTTATACATATTTTCAGTTTAGTCCTACATTACTGAGAAGTAAATATAAATAATAGCACGTACCGAATTGTCCGTCATAGATCTTCCATTTCTCAATGAGAAGTTTACGCAGCGAGCTGTACTCGCTTATCCTGCCGATCGGCAGCACGAATGATGACCAGTTCTGAAAATTATGTGAAGATTAGTACATATTTTTCATAAGACAACGTGGATAGCAATAAATAATAAGATTTTTTTTTAAATTTCGATACTCTAATTTATAAAAATATTCAAGTCAGGTAAGTCAATGTGTGATCAAAATACAAAGACATTAGAGCAAATGTGAAATAGCTACCTTATATTCCATACAAGAAAAGGAAAAGAAGAAAACTATCAGAGAACGAAAAAATTTATGATAAAAAAGAGCATGTGTGCCCAGCACACGTGTAAGAAGTGAAACTTCCTTGGCAAAATTCAGCCAGGAAAGAAGAGGGTATTACATAGAAAGAAGTTAGTAATGTAAAAGAGAATACAACGGGTACGTAGATAACCATATTCATTACAATAAGGGCTGATTTTTCAATCCTTGGTTAAAACTTATTCGTCGAATAATGTATAAAACTACCATTTTAAAAACGTATTCTAATTAGCCGTATTTGACAGTTTACGTGACATTTTAATATTATCGTGTAATACTTTATTGGACGGATAAGTTTTTTCCAAGCATTGAAAAATCGGCCCTTAATGAAACATACCTGGTATTTAGCCCTTAGTCTATCCCTGAGCGCCTCCAAGCGAGCCGCAGCGATAGTTGTGCGACTGGCAACGTCGCCCGCCAACCAGCGGTGCGCTAGGCACTCGTGTGCTGTCATACGTTTTCTGGAAGAAAAATTGATATTAAGAGGAATATATTATATTTATTAAGATCTGTAGAGGGAAGGGCAGAAGCTTTTTGAAAATGGACATGGAATTGTAAGACAAAACAAATGTTGTCTCCGTCTCAAAGATTGAATATATTTTATGTACGCAGAAATTCAATAATTTATGGTAAAACGTTTGAAGAAGAACAATTGATCAATAATTCTGCAGGAAACTGATTAAATGTAACCGCTATGCGAAAGAGAATATTTCAGCAGGCATTAACTATTAAGCCAACTCTCACACGATATTTCTAACTACATGTCGATTAAAATTCATGCTTTTACAAATTTTTACCAATATGGTGCTGAACCACCCTTGATGTGCCATATAAAAAGGTCTAGGTAAAATTGAAGTTTGGCATTTGACTTTTTCCGATAAACTTTCAACCTAGAGCTTTTCAAAATAAAAGAAAGTGTCCAAAAATATACTCACTCCTTATTCTTAACCAGCAGGCGTCTGATAAAGTCCTTAGCATCATCAGACACATGCTGGAAGGCCTCCTCGTCGAACTCCCAGTCGCAAGCCTTGACGTTCTTGAGGGTTTCTATGTCGTTGTTACCCGCGAACGGTGATAGCCCGGATAGTCTGGAATGGATGAAGAGAATTTGATGAAATTTGTTTAAAACTGTAGTTCAGATTTCCCCCGATAGGAAGAGAGACGTATCTAACAAAAACTAAAAGGTGTAAAATGCTATATTCGAATCAAAACAGCCCATTTAAGTATAAATAAAAAATATAAAAAAATAATAATTGGTTTATAAATTTTAAATATTAAATATGAGGATTTCAGTCGAGAAGCATTTGTTTTTTTTTTTAAATCCAATTAATTTTAACGAAGGTACTTAGCGACTTTGCAAACATGAAAATATTCTATCTATTGAGTAACTTTAAGAATTAAGAATAAAAAGGCAATACTCACAATACATAAGCGAGAACACCAACGGCCCACATGTCTGTGTAGAAGCCGACAGGTTCTCGTTCCACGATTTCTGGCGCAGCAAATTCGGCTGTGCCGGTGGATATCTTGACAACTTCGTTAGGATCAAGCTTGGTGGCTAGACCGAAGTCAATAATCTGAGAAATAGACAAGAATAAAAATTAGTTTATTTTCTAATGTTAATACTGAGACATGTTTTATTCAATATTTTTTTTACAAATTTACCAAGGACGATACAATAATTAATCCAAATCATCTATCTATTTTAAAAACTACTGTTGAACTTCCTTGTTGTCATAATTAAGATTTTACTGTAAATTTAACAACTTGGAAAAACAAATCTAAGATATTTATATGGACCGTCAACATTATCGACATTTTTTTCTAATCTATAATATTCTTATTTTTACACAGAAAATATTATTTCTTCGTCGTAGCTACTAGCGTCGTACTTTCCTTGATTTTATGTAATGCTTTTGCATTTTCTATGTGCATAAAGAATAAATACAGATAAATAAGATTAGATACAACAAAATAGCTCTTATCACCTTAACATCAGTGCCCATTCTCGTCTGGCACATCACATTCTCCGGCTTCAGGTCCAAATGTATGATATTCTGTTCGTGCATATGTTTGACTCCTTCACAAACTTGTCGCATGTAGTGAGCTGCTTCTGCTTCGCTCATGTTGTATCCTGGCTCTGTTATACGCTCGAATAACTCGCCTCCGGATAAGCTGGAAAGTAGGTAGTTATTTAGTAAAGTAGTACACTATAATAGTTTAGTAAAGTAGAAGTAGTAATGTAATATGTGTAGTATTTTTGGTAGGCATTTGTTGAACAACAGTTATATTGTTGCTCTTAATGTGAGAGCTTTACAACATATTATTGTGTTATTGACGCTGCAAAAATAATAATCAGGTTTGCCAGTAGCTTGGCAACACGTAGATTCAACTTTTCTGTCAGATAAATATTTACCATGAATACAAGACATAAAAATCATAGGATATATTTACTGAACTTTTTTTATAATGCTATTAAAATCACTGTCCATAATAAAATGCAGTGCTTAGGTACTTTAATTGACAATTTTACAGCAATAGATTTTTCACTTTTAAGCTATTGCATAGCTTCTATCGCGGGCCTTGAGCGCGGGGACCGAATCCAGAAATTCCGTAATGAAAAACCTCACGCTCCCCACGGGGACGGGCGCGGAGGTGTGGCTTGAAGGCATAGCATGCAATAGCTTTACCGCGGCAGTCCCCGAGTGCCACACGTCTTTTTTTGTTATTTTACTAAGACGTTGCAAATCCACACGTATTATACCCATTATAAACCAGTAATACATGAAATATTTCACGGCATACTCACAACTCAAATATCAGAACCATCTCGTCATCATCTTCAAACGCATCGTGCAAGTTGATCAGCTTCCTATGATGAAGCTGGTTCATGATATCTATCTCCTTCTTGATAAGTTCCTTCTCCATAGCCCCAGTGACGGGTATGAACTTGGCGGCGAAGATATTGCCCGTGGCCCGTTCGCGGCAACGGTGGACCACACCGAACGCGCCTGTGCCTACAACATTATGCAAACCTTAGGCAACTGGGGTGAAATGAACCAATTTTTGGCTTGGAAAATATTTGATACAATTTCCGGTATATAGGTATGTTATTTTCTTTGTTTCATTATATTGATACTAGATTTCCGCCCGCGGCTTCGCCCGCGTTTTCAAAGGAAAACCCGCATAGTTCCCGTTCCCGTGGGATTTCCGGGATAAAAACTATCCTATGTGTTAATCCAAGTTACCCTCTATATGTGTGCAAAATTTCATTCAAATCCATTCAGTACTTTTTACGTGAAAGAGTAACAAACATCCATACATCCATACTTACAAACTTTCGCCTTTATAATAGTAGTAGGATTTTATGAAGTCATTTCTAATTAATCATTTTGGCGTTGAAAAAGATTTATTAGCTGATCGTAGAGTGTACCTAATACCGATTTTTTTAAATAATCGTAAAATGTTATAGATAATATCTTTATTCAATCAATCAATATAAGAAAAGTACTAAGAAATAAAAAATAGACTTTCCGTGATTGAATCAAGTTGGTAAAAGGTAATTAATTTTTGGATAGTGCGCATGTTTCCAAGTCGTTGTAGTAATTGGAAATCTCTTTTTGTTTTGTCAAAATTTTTGAATAAACCTAGGATTAACCTTGATAATTATGTTTCTGAAATATTATGCTCATTTCTTTGATGTTACATCTAAAATAATCGTCTTCTACGTAACGATGGTGTATGTGAAAATAAATTTATGGATAAATATTAATTCAAACCGCTAATATTTATTAACTTGTAAAACTCAAACCGTGTGTTAAACTATAATATTTCTATGAAAAATTATAAAGCAAAATATTATATCATTACTTCATAATAATACAATAAATAAATATATTATAAGTTTTCAAATATAATTCGAATAAAAAGCGTTGCATATATTTTTAATGTTATTTTTAAATTATATAATACGTAGATAATTTCATACATTGTAAGAATGTTTTAAAACCCTAAAATAGTTGGTGCCAATAATACATAATAATACAAATATTTAAATAATCATATAATGCGTGAAAGAGAGAGATGCAAATAGAAAGAGATGCAACTACATCGATCTATTCACACACAGACCTCGAGCGTGTTTCCGTTTAGATGATCTCACGAAGTCACCTGCGAAATTCGACATTATGTACACTTGTAATAAGGTTTAAATTCGTTCAACTACTCGTGTTAGTTTGTGTTACTAATTCATCTATTTCTCAAGCAACTTCGTGAGTTAAGATCTACTTTATTTCCATGCTATTTTTTATTTAATATACTAGTTTAATTAGAACTATATAATATTATTTTTTTATGATTAATTTGTTTTTTTTTTTCGGTTGTTTTATTAAATATCATTGTTATTTTAAATACAGTGAGCTAATTTTAAATTGTGCGTGGATTAACGTAAGTTCAATTTATTTATATTGTTTATTTGATTTAGATAGTAAGGAATTGCTTTTAATTTTTCATATTAACATTACAAATACGTTATAATTACGTCTACGTTGACACACACTTTTAATTTGCATGCAACAAAAATTATCTATTATAAGGACTTAAGAAATAATTGAAATTTATAACTAAGTATATTATCTATTCTGTAATGTAGCCAACATTAAAAAGGGGAATGCTTAGAATGCTTAAAAAATACACACATAGAGAGAATATTATACATTTACACGAAAGTACAACTGCTAGCTGCCAAAACGTGTCAGAGGGAGATAGACATACTTACTAATTTCACATTAAACTAACTACTACCAAATAATTTGAATAAAACCCTAAATTAGACCCTAATTTTAAACTCAAAACTAACTACTAAGGCCCAGATTCACAGTCGTGACTTTACTTTACCGCAAAAGAGTCTTCACAAAGTAAACTTTGTATGACCGAAGTTTACTTTCAACATATTTAATTTCAGAGACAATTGCTTGACTTTCTTTAGATAAGTACGGCCCCAAAGTAAAGTACAGGGAAAGACGTGTGACCGTTACGTTATTACGTACACATAATTTATATTTTTGAGAACATATTAACTATTGAATTTAGTTATATTTCCATTATATGGATATTATTTATTTATTATAATATTTTCATAATATGGAAATATAACTAAATTCAATAATATGTTATTATATATTATATATAATAATAACATTATTTTATATCAAAAATAAAATGTTTAGAAAAAAAAAACATTATATAGGTATTACGTGGATTTGCAAGGTCGGGAAGATTGTTGTAGAAATATAAAAAACAGGTAGCCACAGCAAAATTCGTCAGAAAAATATTATAATGTTATAAGACAAACGAAGAAATGCAACGATCAAAATATCAACAAAAAAATGTCACTCAAATCGACATGACGTTTCGAGCTATAACCCAACCATATTAAAATGCGTTTCTGTTCTAGGAAATTAGTTTAAAATGAAGGCCTACATGATTTATACGCATAGTCATGTAAAGTTTACTTTGAGACCAAAGTCATGATTATCGACTCCTTAGCCTTTACTAAGTAAAGTATAGTTTTCGGAAAGTAAAGATGAGCTTGACACGACTAAGAAATATATTTTTGGTTGAAAGTAGAACTTTCCATCAAAGTAAAGTTAAAGTGCGATCTGTGAATCTAGGCCTAAGAGATAACTTCACTAATGTCACATAAAACTAAATACTATCGAATCTATTCAACATAAAAACTAACTACTTTCAAAACACTCACTACTTGTCCTTAAATTCTACGTAAACCTAACTACTACCACCTAAATTCTACATACAACTAACTACCAACTAACTACCAACCAACTACCAGCTAAAAACTACCCACAAACAAGACAAACAGACTCACCAATCTCCTCCAATATATCGTATTTGTCGTACACAGAGCACGTGTTGATCTCCACGGGCTGCGGTACATACTTGCTGTATATATCGAATACATAACTATCGTAGTCCTTGATTGGCCCGTGGTCCGCGTTCGTGCGAATGCGTTTGCCTGTTTCGTCCACTGGAGAAAAAAAAATAGTTAGTTGTTAATTATTTGTTGTAGTGTAGTAAATGTGAGTTATATAATTGTGTTGTAGTGTAAAAAAGAGCGTGTGTACCGAGCACACGTGTCAGAAGTGAAACTTCTTTGGCAAGATTCAAAGATACCAATTATGGTATTGCCATGACGCGACTTTGAAATTTTACCCTCATCGCATTTCAAGAAGTTTCACTTAAAAAGTGTCGTAAATTAATTTCTAATTGATATTCCATGATGGTAATAATTAGTAAACTGTGTTGTTTGTTTTATGTAAATCATAGAGCTTTTTTAAAGTCATAATAATTCAATGATGTCAAACAGTCAGCATTTGAAATACGTAGTAAGTCTAAATAAATAGTAGGTAATTTTTAAAATTGATATCCCTCAATTTTCTATAAAAAATTGAAATAAATATTACCATGACCCACTTCCAACTGTACTAAAACTGTTAAATTTGAATATGAATTACCAAAACTACCCTCTAAGCTTGAAAAAAAAAGTTTGTAATTATTTTTTGTAACTATAGGGAGAAATTTCCCTCTTTTCTTTCCAACTTACCAGGATACTCCTTCTTCTTGAACTCCTTCTTGATGATCGCCTTGGTCTGCACCAGCGACGTGGGTTCGCTTGGATCCGACCTTCCGTAAATGTTCTCAGCGTATACGCGGAACTCGTATTGTTTGCCAGACGCTAGGCCGGTGATGGCCATTGTTGTGAATCTGGGGGATAGAGTTGAAGATAGTATTTAAGGTTTGATGTGTAGGGAATTTGGTTCTGTTGTAATTGTATTATAGGTGGTAGATTATAACTCGATGTTAGCAGTTTTTATTGGGTGTCAATAGATATAAAGACAACAGCAGTTGGTTGAAACTTTTGCGAATTATTTGGTGTTATATGGTATAGAACGACTAATAATTCCGGGTCAGCTGTATTTAAGATTGCTAGCTAGCTAAGCTAAGCTAGCATGGCTGATCATTTGATAATGTATGAATTGTTTTATAGCTTTTTCCTCTCGGTAAGTTCTGATTACTTTTCCATCTGATTTGGTTTAAATTTTTTATATAATTCTCCTTAACTCATAATATACTTTTTAATATGAACATTTTATTTTTATAATAAACAATCATGAATCATTTATTTTACTTGGTGTTCACCACCAAAGTTTATACCACCACCACTATTATATCGCGTAAATAAACACTACTCGCTATAAAAATAGCCATGATTTAAAAAACTTTTCTAAATATGACAGCACACATTCTCACCTGGTATTGCCCACTCTGATCCAGCTGGACATGGGATGTTCCCGTTTCTCCACCAAATAATTGGTGATATCGGATCCACCGTCCCACACAGGCGCGCGCCAGCTGAGTGCTAACGAGTCCACGCCCACGTTGTCCACTGCTGGGAACCGGGGTGGGTCGGGGCGGTCTGGAAATTGGGAGTTAATAATAGAATATGGACATAATATTATATGCAGGTACTTAACCCATTGAGCCCCAAGCGGCCCGATCGGTCCCAGACACAATAGAAAATCTATTGTGTCTGTGGTTCCGGGGCCTGAGTTATATAAATTTAAATCATGCATAAAACAGATATTCTTAAAACAGAAGTAAAATTATGAAATTTAAACATTTTAAATCGTTAAAAGAGGAAATTATGTAGCACCTGCTCGAATAGAAGTTTTTATATATTAGAGATGGTAAGAGAATATGTTAAAATGGCGTCGATTTAACAAAATTCTTCCAGATCAGACGTGGGAGGGGCAATTTAACATAAATAAATTTTTTTAATTTTTTTCGATCAGAAGTGGTATAGGTATAACCTATATCACTTCTGTGAAATAACTTTTACTCCTATAATTAATTATTTTTAAATACTTACCGCTAATCTCAATATTAATGGTAGCGGAGTCCTGTCCGAGCTCGTTCTCAGCGGTGATGCGGTACGGGCCCGAGTCCACCTTGCTCGCGTCGCGGATCGTTAGGATCGCGTGACGTTCTGCAATAAAAATAGTATAAAAATTCAATATTTATCTTGTAAGAAATGTGGATAATTTACCTATGTTATGTACATAATTCATTGTTCAGCGCAAATCGCCAATTGATTGAAAAAGTGGTGATTATTTTGTTGAATGTGGTCACATGAAAATCAAAATGTGTCTTATTAATCGGATTGTAGATGGCGCTATGTATGCTGTAACGTAAAAATGGTTGCATGGATTTAGATAAATTATTGCACATCCACATTTGATAGCATCTTTTATTCAAATTTAAAAAAAAATTGAGCAAATTAAATGCATCAAATTGAAATGCATCTATAAAAAGCACTAAAACATGATAAATTGTTAATTGCACTTTTCTGCACTCAACAATTTATCATTTGATTCAATCAATAAACTCAATAACCTAGCAGAGATAATTCTAAGCAGAAATAAGGGTGTTTATCATGAAGCTTCATTTAGTTTGAAGTTTGTAGCGTCAAAAGCGATACTATTGGTTACTGACAAACACATTCCTCGCTACACATTATAGGTGGAAAAGCACAGTCCTAAAGCTGACTTTCCATCATCGATTTTTCTATTTATTTCACTTTTTCACGTATTTTTCTCACCTTTCCTCTCCACATGATAGTGCAGGCCAGACTCAATCGTCTCTCCCTCTCGCACCCACGTGATCTTCGGCACCGGATGTCCGGTGAACGGTATCTTGATAACGACATTTTCGCCCTTATCGAAGTATGCCGTGTCGCGGAAGCGTGGTGGTACGTTCAGTTTTGGTGCAGCTGTGGATTTGGAAATGGTAATAGATCACTACATAGTATAAAACAAAGTCGCTTTCTCTGTCCCTATGTCCCTTTGTATGCTTAAATCTTTAAAACTACGCAACGGATTTTGATGCGGTTTTTTTTTTAAATAAAGTGATTAAAGAGGAAGGTTTGAGTATATAATTTATCAGGTTTTAGACAAAGCGGGCGAAGCCGCGGGCGGTAAGCTAGTTAGGAATATTTCTAGAAAAACAGATGGAGAGATATATCACAGTTTTGAAGTAAACACTTTTTGGTTGTCACTTGAACACGTTTTTACTGGACAGTTTTGGACAGTCGTGCCAAAGCATGTCATTTATCTTTTAAATAAGTAAATAAAACGTAAACATTATTGGTTAAAAACCAGAACAAGATTTTAAAATATTTGAGATTTCGTTTTCAGTTTGTATACTAAAGTTTTTATTTCACCAAATAACCATATTAAAGTATTTTTAACTGGAGCATGTAGCATTATCAATTCATCACTTTCTCAATATAGACAATGAATGACCTTCATTTCTAAATATACCGTATTTCTTTTAAGAATAAAAAACTAAACATTTTTTAGGCTATTGCATTTTTTGCATTACGTGAAAGTCTAAGTCAAGACCCCATCTGTCTGTCTGTCTATCATCATACTCACTCATAATAAGCAGTTCAGCCCTGGTGCTCTTGGCTCCAGCCTTGTTAACAGCCCTGCACTGGTACTCATCAGCGTCTTCACCATACACTTCGACCACGGTGAGGAAATGGTTGTCACCTTCACTCCAGATTCGGTGGCGAGGACCATTCGTTATTTCGCGGGCACCTGGGTAAATAGTTTTAATATTAATAAATAGAAAAAAAAGACGGGTTGCACTCCGGGAGTGCCGGCAGAAGTGAAAACTTGATTATTAACGTTGAGCATGTTTGATATCCATCCGTCTTACACTTTTTCAATCAGGGTCACGTGTTCTGACGCGAGTTTAAGATTTTATACCCATTACAGAAAAAGTGCTCAACGCCGCTAAATAAGTTTTCACTTAAAAAATGAGGGTATTGTTTTTGGAATAGATAAATTGGTAATGTGGAACTAAGTAGAGATGAAACACTCAAGAAAGAAATACACTATTCTTAGAGACTTGGTAAAATAATTAATCATAATGTTGGAATTTATGACGATGAAAACATAAAACGTAAAAAATGAAATGGAAAAGTATGAATTTAATAAATTAAGGTCTAAGCAATTTGCGCTATTATTCAAGGAAATTACTTAGTTTTATATCACTCGTCAAAAAATATCTGAGCAACGTATAAAACATTCGTGAAAATTAATTTGCAAACATTGTATCACTCAATAGAGAACTCTGCCTAAAGCGTGATTTAGACGATACAATATTCTTGTGCATTCAAGTGCAATTATTGAATGCAATAAATTAAGTGCGTTTATTGCCCTTCAAGAATTGTACGCAACTGTTTACACGTGGATACAAGTAAGAAAATTTAACGCAATTATTGAATGCAAGTCTTGACAAAACTTAGTTGCAGATATCTTTTGTTTAGACCGATATTTTCACCAAGAAAATTTTGGCAAGCAAAACTTGCGCTAAACATCAAAATGTTACGTACTGTTTACACTATGCAGGTAATTTATGCTTCAATTTTATTGTATGCAACAGGCAAGAAACTTGCATCATGTAAATGGCGCTTAATACACACGTAGGCAGAGTTTTGCATCAGACAATAATCTAATTGTTTATATTAAATTTTTGCCGATGCGATGGGCGATGCCGCGTGTGGAAAGCTAGTAATTAATAAATAAACTCACCCTTATACCACGTGATAGTGGGTTTGGGCACCCCGGTGATGGTGCACGTGAATTTGGCGTTGTGGTACTGGATGCAGTTCGCGTTCTTCAGCGGCTTCACTATCTCTGGCGGTATGGCCGCTGCAAATTATAATAATAATTATTGGATAAATAGAGAGTTTAGGATCTGTGCATTGTTGCATTGAATCATAATTTAATACGAAAATTTATAATAACAAAATTTTTGAAATCAATTCTCATTGGCGCAAAGTATTTTAATTTATGTCTTTTTGAACAGCTTCATATAACTTTGATTGTGTTTATTATCTTTTGTTATGTGTGTGCAAGATACCCGGTCTTTCGGAAGCCTTGAAGTATTAATATACTATTTTCCTAGTTTCTATATTCCATAATTTGTTTGATTTTGTTTGTGTTTTGCTGTCTACACTATCTACAGGGTATCCTCTATATACATAGGATTTTCAACCCTATTGTACATGAGATCCACCACATACCTGTTGGATCCTGCGCACGCACTTGCTGACTATTAGTACTGGGTGGCGATACTCCAGCCTCATTCTGTGCGCAAACACGGAACTCGTACTGGCGACCCTCGATGAGGTTGGCGCAGTTGAGCTGTGTTGCCACGCACAGTGTGGCGTTCACACGCTGCCAGCTTTGTGAACCGACTTCGCGTTTGTCTACCCAGTAACCTGTTATTGAAGATAAGATAGATATTTAGTGTAATTTTGTATGTAGAAAAACATTTCTTTATAACAGGTCTAATGAAATCAAAGAATAACATTGTTATATAAAAAAGTTTGTTATTTGTGTTTTTTTTTGTACAAAGTTGTTGTAAAATTGAGAATCGAAAAATAAACTGATTTTTACCGAAATTCAGTTCATTGGCCTTAAAGTTTATGGCATAGATATACATTTTTGTAAATATTATGACTTTAATTTTTCTGAAATTCAGTAGGTTGTTGAGAGAGATTTTAAGCTATCAATATCTTAAATGAAAATGACTTAATGTTTTCAATCTTTGTTTGAGAATGTGGTCATTTTTGTCGATTAGCCGACTTTAAATCAGACTCTGAATTTTAAAATGTATTTCTTATTCCCAATTGATCAGAAATGTTTCATCTTACCTTGTATCCTAGCACCTCCATCACTCTCTGGTTTGTCCCATTCGAGATGCACAAAGTGTCCGCCCACTTCCACGATCTTCGGGATGCCGGGCGCTGATGGCGGGTCGAACGGTGCCTTTGCCTATAGACAAATATAAATATATATTAAGCCAATAATAAAAAAAGACGTGTGGCACTCGGGGACTGCCGCGGTAAAGCTATTGCATGCTATGCGTTTAAGCCACACCTCCGTGTCCGTCGGAGTGGGGAGCGTGAGGTTTTTCGTTACGCAATTTCTGGATTCGGTCCCCGCGCTCAAGGCCCGCAATAGAAGCTATGCAATAGCTTAAAACCGTATGTTTATCTAATAAAATCAAGAAAGTGTCGTAAACAGTGAAAAGCCATGTCATAAGTATTAAAAAGTAGTAGTAGCCTTTTCTTGTTACTTAGCGAATGCAATTTTAAAAAAATGAGTGCCATTTTTACAGAAAATTCTGTATTATAAACCAAAATTGATATATGCGCATGAAAACATACATCACAAATATGATGATTAAATATTATGACACTACAGATAAAAAAGAACTGTAATACGAGTTAAATCAACTATTGCCAATTATACTCTGTATCAAATTATGAAAACCAATTTAACAATATTAAAACTTGTCCAACCAACCTTAACAGGATTGACACCTTCCAACCCAGGCCCTATACCATTATCATTAGCGGCATGTACTCTAAAGTTGTACTCCTGTCCCTCCGTGAGCCCATGCACTGTGAACCTCGTGTCCCTCACAGAGGACGCGATAGTTATCCAACTTGTACCGGATATATCTATCCTCTCAACCACATAATGGGTGATTGGTAGACCACCATCGTAAGTGGGTGGTTTCCAGGTCAAAGTGCAAGTGTGTCGGGTTATATCGGTCGTTTCTAGCGGGCCTTGCGGCGGGCCCGGCAGGCCTGTGACTGTTATAGAGAAGGTATCGGATATTTCGCCGGAGTTGTTCTTGATTGTTATCTTGTAGGTGCCTGGAAGAAAGGAATATTTTTAGATACAATATTGATTGTTGTAATTAGATTAATGAATAAAGACAATCAATTAGTTCAGATGCAGATAATTAATATAATTAACTAGATTTGACCGCGTGCTTAACATAAAAGGTGTAAAATTTATCTCGGTGGACAGGAGATCTTTTTTTTAATCTATCTGGTCATTTTTGTAGGCAATAGTCAATACGTTACTAAATCTTTGAAAAAAGTCGGTTAAAAATTAAACTAGTCTATTACTACTTGTAACACAATCTGCTAGTCAAAATGCAGCTTTACAAACATAATAAGCGTAGATAAACAGAAAAAAGACTATAAAGATTTTATATTAATAAAACTATTCTATTTTTTTTCTATACGTTCTCATGCATTTCCCCAGTTTACCTATCGATTTATTTGCCAAAGAAACCACTAAAACTATAACTTCATTCAACTCACCCATATCATCCTTAGTGATGTCCTTAATGAATATGAGTATATAATCATCGAACACGGTATATTTGAGGTGTGTGCTCTCATCGACCTTGCGGCCATCTTTGTGCAGCGTGACGTCAGCGGGCTGGTCTCCCGTGTAGAGGATCTTGATCTTGGTGTTGTCGTGCTCGGGGAGATGTAGGTCACCGGGCATTCGTGTGATGCGGGGTGGACCTGGGTGAGAATATAGTTAATTTTCTAGGAAAACAGTTAATTTTCTTGTACTGAGTGTGAGTACAATTAATATTTTTTGTACTGAGTGAGGAGTAAAATTGATATTTCTCGTACTGAGTGAGATAAGTTAGTTTTCTTGTACTCAGTAAGGAGTAAAATTGGTATTTCTCGTACTGAGTGATGTAAGTTAGTTTTCTCGTACTGAGTGAGGAGTAAAATTTGATATTTTTATTCTGTTATATTTGTGTTTTAGTGTTGTGTGAAAATAACTGATCCAATGGGGAGTTAAAAATCAGTTGTTTTTAATCAAATGTATAAAAAGAAACATTGTAAAGGTGTAATTGGTTATTTGGTGCGCTCTGATTTTCAATTAAAATTCTGAATTGCAGAATAGCGCGAATATGAATTCAATGCATACAACTTCCTAGTATTGTAAGATATTGATACTCAACATTTTATAATACTATTCCCATTTCTCAAATTCTATTTTAACAGACTTCGTCAACATTTTCGTCTATTCTCTCAAATATAAGCTATTTTTAACTCTCTTATCAACTCCTACTCTCTTTTCAACTTCTCAAAAAAAATATTTAACTCTTTTCGACTCTACTTCGAAAACTCTACTTATTCTTTCTTATATCCACACTACTCACTTCCAATCTTAAGATGCACAGTGCAATAGATATGTCCGATGGAGTTATACGCCTCGCACGTGTAGTCACCCTCGTCGGCTTCCGTCACTTCCGTGAAGTTCAGCCGGAGCGTGCCTTCCCGGGACTCGGCTATTAGTCTGTGGGTAATAAGATAGAGGTTTTAACGGATTTAAAACGCGATTTATTGATTAAATTATTATCATTAAAACACAAGAAATCAATAAGAAAATAAATTATGTTATTCATCCTCAACAAATATGGAAAAAATATGTTTTTTGATATAACAATCAAATAAATGATCAATTGTCGACCAAACTGCAATTATGTATTTTTGGTTGTTCTGTAGCTTCTCCTTTTACATTTTTCTTGTTTTTGTGAAATAAGGTAAGTTAATTTTGATGACTATAAATTAATTATTTTGGTAAGTCTTCTTGTATAGTCTATTAGACGACATAATTGTAGGCTGCAAAGCAAACAAAAAAACTTGATTATTTAAAATATTAATAACTATCTTATTCATACAAATACCAAAGTGAATTTATTTTTCTATCCCATCACCATCAAGTCATTGTATAGCGATTTTTAGGTCTAGTCTAGTTAAAAACAAATACATTTTTATCACTATTACTTTTAAAATATTTTTGAAGTGAAAACTTCTTTAGCGGCGTTGGGTATAAAATCTTAAACTCGCGTCAGGACACGTGGCCTGATCGAAAAAGCGTAAGACGGATTTTTTTTTAGCCCTTATGTTCCATGCGTAAGACGGATACCATTCCAAAATATCAAACATGCTGAACGTTAATAATCAAGTTTTCACTTCTGCTGGCACTCCCGGAGTGCAAATCGTCTTTTTTTTTTCATACACATACCTGGTGCCAAGAACCACCTCCCTGCCGGCCTTCAGCCACCGGCCGCTGGGCACGGGGCTGCCGGACGCCACGCACTGCAGGGCGAAGGGCCGGCCCAGCGGCGCGCACGTGTTGGGGGGCAGCTTCTGCAGCCACTCGGGCTTCGCCCCGCCGACCTCCTCGCCGGTGCGGACCGGTGTGGTGCATGAGGACGGTTCGGATTTACCTGTACATAAGTAATGTTTGAAATATTCTGTTTGTAAGAACTACTAATTCATTTTTAGAGACACTTATCAAAACATTTTTTTACACCTCTCATTGTTATTTTATTTGGAGCGAATTAAACGACAAAATATAATTTTTAAATAACAAGTAATATTAATTATTCACATCCAAGATAATATGATAAGACTATAATTCTTCTTGTTGTAAATTAATTGTTGCAAGATAAGGGTGTATACTCTTTTAATGTTACTTAAAGGTAGAAAAAGACATTATTTTGTATCCCCTTAAAACAAATTATTTTACCCTTTCCTCAAAATTAATAAAAAATAAAACTGTACTCACCAGCCGAATTAACAGCAATAATCCTAAACTCAAAGTCAGCCTTTTCACTCAAGTTGAGCGCAGTGAAGCTGGTGTCCATGACGTTGTAGTCGTTGCATTTGACCCATATTGAACTGGATAGTTCGCGACGCTCAATGATGTAGCCCGTTATACGAGCACCTGGGGAAGAGTCGTATATTTTTAAAATGATATAAAACTTGCCGACTTAAAACTTAGCAAAGGGACATTAAAATAATCCCTGTTCAAAACTATAATACGAATGACCGGTAAAAATGATCTCCTTTGCGGTCCGTGACATAATGCTTACAATTTAGTGCGACCAAATATTACGCACGGATTGCAACTTCTCAACCGGTCCATCAATACCAATCTTGCACGTTAGGTTATAATTTTGCGGATTTTACAATCTCAAAATACATTTTTTTGACTGACCGATTGGCTTGGTTGGTAATGGCCCTGCTTTCCAAGCCAGAGGTTATGGGTTCGATTCCCACCCGGGGCAAATATTTGTGTGATGAACGTCGATGTTTGCTGTGTCTGGGTAAATATCTATATAAGTATTTATTTAAAATTATATATGTATCTTTATCAGCCATCTGGTTTCCTTAACATAAGCGAAAGCTCAGTATGGGTTCAGATTGTGCCGTATGTGAAAATTATCTGGAAACATTTATTTATTTTAAGTAATCTAATAAAAATGAATAAATAATATATTTACTTACCACCATCGCTCTGCGGCGCGTCCCAAGCGACATCCACGTAGTTCCTGCCCACGCGCAGCACGCGGGGAGACCGGGGCGGGGAGGGGGGGGACGCACGACCACGGACCTGGGGTCATACACACATTCTATTCAGTTTCAATGTATGTATGTAAATAATATTAATGTACATATGTTCGGGTGAAATCTTGTAACGCATTTTTAAATGATATGAAATGAATTTATTCACAAGAAAAGTTTTTTTTTAAAGCAGATATCGTGGACCTAGGGTAATAATATCACATGTATATTAAGATTCTGCAATGTGTGTATGTTCGGGTAAAATCTTGTTACTCAATTTTGAAGCAGATATCTTTAACCGATTGGGTTGAAAGGGAAATATCCATTAGATTACTGAAATGCACAGAAATTATAACGTGTGACCCTGTGGTGTGACCAGTAATGTTACTGATTAACACATTTTTCACTGAATTTTTAGGGACAAGTAGGTGATCAGCCTTCTGTATCCTGCCCGACCGAGATTTTTTCTTCGTCTTCACCGGGAGTCGAACCCAAGATTATTTACGCTTACGCGTTAACCACTATATTAAGCAGGCAGTCGAAGAAATATGTGTTGTTAAAATTTACGTACCTTGAATACTTGTGACGAAGCAGAGTACTTGCTGAATCCGGCCGCGTTCTTAGCACGTACACGGAATTCGTACTCGTGGCCCGGCTCTAAGTTGTAAGCCTGTAAATTTAAAGTATATTAGCATTTAGCATAGTTCTTACAATATAATATTACATTCACACATAGTATAAATAAAACAATTGATCCTATTAGATAGCTTTCTATTATCTGTTTTAAATATACACATATTATAGAAAATTCACTAACAGTTTGTGCTATACATTTGAAAAAAGTTTTGTTCAATAGAAATTACATATATTTATTAAATCATATTTTAAGGACAAGGATTTGAACCAGTCCAGATTTTTCAAACAAACAAATGTAAATAAAAAATTATTACGCACACTAAAAAGCAACTCTATTAATTAATGTTTATATTTCAACCTTCGCTGATTTAAAATACAAAAAATTAAGTCCACTTACTAAATCGATACCAGAAAAAAACAAGGCAAAATTTTCGATCATCTTTAAACACCACAAACACCACGTACCTGATAATTACAGTCCTTAACCAGATAATCAGCAGCAGCCCAGACCGCATCCCTGACATCCCGGAACTCCACCTTGTACCCCTGGATACGGGCCCCGCCGTCGGAGCGGGGACGGTCCCACACCACTGTGGCGGTGGAACCGTCCCAGTCCGTCACGCGGGGCACGCCCGGGGCGTCGGGGATCGTGAATGGGAACTGGGGGACAAATTCAAATTATTTATTGTGATTCACAAGTTAACACATTAGATATATGAGGTATAATAATAATTGTGGGTAAGAAAAAAAAGTCATACTAAAAAAACTTGGCAACAATAGTCGACTCGATAGATAAAAAGGTGGGACAAGCAGCTTGGTAAATAAAATAACAAGCACAGAATGATAAAAATTTAATGAAATAATCATTGTCAAAGATCTCAACATCAATTGAACAATTTTGCAAAAGTAAATAACAATTTTCAATAGTACTATTACAATTTTGGACACTGGACATAATAGGAGAAAGGACCATCATACTAGAAATTAAATATCATTACAATGTCCATTTATTTACTTCTTACGGTGCAGTGTTTTGTTTTAAAACATTTCAATCAAGATAAATGGTTATTATAAAATTTAAACATTTTGTATTCTCTTCATAAAATTTAAACATTTTGTATTCTCTTCCCTACTTCTCCATACTACCATTTAAACTAATCACGCTTAACTACGAGCAGAATGTTTTTAAGAACCTATATAATTTGTACCTTGCTTTATAAATTTGACGCGTAAAAACCCCAGGACAGTTCTTTGGCATATTATAATAATTTTACATATTGTGTATTTTGTAAAATTAAACTGTAAAACATGATTAAAAAGAGCAACTATGGAATTTCTTGCCGGTTCTTCTCCGTAGACACTGCTTTCCGAATCGGTGGTAAATGTAAAAAATATGTAATGACGTTTCAAAAGTGCGTCTAGAAGAAGTCCAATATAAATAAATGTTTGAGTTTGAGTAAATTCAGCAAATAAAGACAATTTGATTTGATTTGATACAAACCTTGGCAATAACATGATCGTCCATGGTGAGCGGTTCAGAGACTCCATATTGGTTCTCAGCTCGCACACGGAACAAGTATTTGCGGTTCGGCTCCAATCCCATCACGTTGTAGTGGCAACTGCGCACGAATGATGACGCCTTTGACCATACCTATGTGAAAAAAAATATTTTAGTGTCATAATTTGGGAATTAAATAGCTTAATGTTGCCATAGGACACCTAAAAATGTTGTTATACTATGGGGTGTGGTTCTTAATCTATGTAGGTAATTAAAAAAAATATTGCATTGAAATAACTTACTGGTACAAATAGTTAACCAAGTTACTATTAATATAAATATATTGGGACTTCAACCCAGCATAAAATAAAAAACTTCAACATATTATTACAAATATTTTTCATTATGAATTAATTATAAAACAGCTATGTAAATATAGTCCATGTCTAATGCATAAGTTTCATTTTAATTCGAATTTTGAGACTTCACAATAACTTAACTATGATGTAGAGTCTAAAATAGTCAAATTACCTTTACTTTATCATAAAAATACAACTTACGCCAGTATTATCCATTTTCTCAACGATATAGTTAGTAATTGGTGAACCACCATCGTCTAGCGGCGGTTTCCACGACACTGTGCAAGTGTCTGGTGTGATGTCAGACGCTTCCATTGGTCCGACTGGCGGCGATGGTCTGTCTACTACCAGAACCTTGAAAAAATAATTATTATTAGAATAAATAAAAAAAAAGTACTTACTAGAGGTGAAGTAAACGTAATAATGTTAACTGTTGCATATACACACACAACTTGGCTTTCAGGAAAATTTTATTTATGTCAAATAATTGAAGTATTCGAAAATGCGGCATAATTCATAAATATTGAAGTAGCAATTTTGTTACAACAGCCTTTTTTGTCACGGTTAAACTTAATAACAAAATGATGAAATTGGTAATTTTTTGTAATGTTGCATATTATGGTTGATTCCGATTTTGTAAAATTAATATTATTAATTTGTGAAACTTTCTTATCACAGAATTACATAAGAACAGAAACCCTGTTTTAACACATTTAATTTATAGGAACGTTAAGTTTTATAAATTTGTATTTTCGATCAAACTCACCCTGCAAGTTCCACTGTCAGAACCTTCGCTGTTCACCAGCTTCACGGTGTATGATCCAGTGTCTGATCGCTTAGCGCTCGAGTTGATGAAGACGGTGTCGATGTCAGACGTTATAAATCGGATGCGGTGGTCTGGGAACACTTCGTCTGTGTTCACTATCCATGATACCTGCAAGATTTAAATATGTTTAGAGAACACAATCTATACAAATATTATAAAGAGGAAAGGTTTGATTTTTTGTTTGTTTGTTTGTTTGTATGAATTGAATAGGCTCCGAAACTACTTGGCAGATTTGAAAAATTCTTTCACTGTTGGAAAGCTACATCATTTCTGAGTGACATAGGCTAGGTTTTATCCCGGAAATCCCACGGGAACGGGAACTATGCGGGTTTTTTTTTGAAAACGCGGGCGAAGCCGCAGGCGGAAAGCTAGTTTTGCATAAAATAGTTAATTTTGAAACCAATAGAATTATTATTATTAAAGATTTTTTTTGTTACCCATTTAATTGTAGTTCATCGTGTTGTTTTATATGACAATTAATTTCTTTCTTTATTTAAATTTACAAAACTTTAAAGAAGTTCGTGTTACTGTCATAAGAGTAATTTCAAGTTTGTTAATTTTATGCGATTTTAAGATAGTTATGTTATGTTATGTTTTATTAAAATAGTGAACATTTAAGTTCATATATAGTGAATAATTTGAATTATGATAATTACCTTCGGCCTTGGGTTGCCAGTGAACGGCACAGTGATCTTGATTTCTTCGCCCGCGATAACAGTGATGTCCCGCAGGCTGAGGTCGCTAGTGATGCGCGGCGCGTTGGGCGGAGCGCACGCTCTGATGGCGTCCGAGCTCGCTGAGTACGGCCCTTGGCCCGCAGCATTCACTGCGGACACGCGGAACTCGTACTCGTGGTTCTCGATCAAACCGGTCACTTTGTAAGTCGTGTCCGGAATGTGCGCGTGCGACGCCTTCGTCCATTTGTCTTCTGTTATCAACCTCTTTTCGAGGATGTAGCCCGTGATTGGCGATCCGCCGTCGTGACGCGGCTTCGACCACGTAACTGTGATAGAAGATTCCGTTGTTTCCACCGATCTCGGTGCACCCGGTGCGCCCGGAGGATCGAACGGATGTCTAGCCTTAATCGGTTCGAGAGTCTGTGCCGGTTCAGATTGGCCGTACTGGTTCTCAGCCATGACGCGGAACTCGTAGCTCCTGCCGACGGACAAGTTCTTCACGCGTAAGAACGGTGTCGTGACGTAACCGGATACCTTTGTCCAGGTCGGAGTTCTAGCTTCACGTTTCTCGACGACGTAGTTGGTGATTTCACCGCCGCCGTTGTCTTTTGGCGGGTTCCAGTACAAGGTGAGAGCTTCGCCTTCGAATTCATCAGCGCGTAAGTTCTCTGGTTTTCCAGGTCTGTCGAGGACGCGCACGTTGATTGTAGCCGTGTCGTATCCTGATGGGTTGCGTAGTTGCAAGCGGTATTGACCGCCGTCTGATCTCCTCGCGTCTTTAACAACAAGTGACGCCGAGTCAGGTGTAAGTTTCTGGAATATTCTGGAATCGCCTTCAACATCAAGCAGATTGTCATCCGCGAACCACGATGCGGTAGGCTGTGGATAGCCAGTGTATGGCACGTGGATAGAGAAGTCTTCACCAGCACGTACTGTAATATCGCGTACACCACCGAGATCCATGCAAGGTTTGTTCGGTTGTTCAGCGATAGTGATGTCAGCGGTTGGTTTGCTAGGTTCTGATTTACCAACATCGTTAACGGCAATGACTCTGAACTGATATTCTTCACCTTCTTTGAGTTTGGGCACAGTGTGCACGAGGCTAGGAATAGGCTCAGTATTGACGTCCTTCCAGTCCTTATCGCCCTTGGCTTTCTGTTGAATGATGTATCCCTTGATCTTAGATCCACCATCAGATTTAGGTGGTCTCCATGAAAGCGTAACTGAGTCCTTTGTAACTCTGTCTGGTTTGGGCGCTTCCGGAGCGCTCGGTTTAAGTCTTTGTGTTTCAGCAACAATAGATTCTGTCGGTTTGCTGGGTTTTCCGGGACCGGCTTCATTGACAGCAATAACACGGAATTCATATCGGTTGCCTTCACGTAAGTCTTGTACTGTGTAGCACGTGTTCGGCGTGGGGTAGTTGTTAACCTTAATCCATTCGCCTCCACGTTCTCTCTTTTCAACATAATAGCCAGTGATGGGTCTTCCTCCAGTGTTTGTAGGAGGCTCCCATTCGAGAGAGCAGCTGTTTGCACTGTAGCCTGTGATCCTAGGCGTATCAGGCGCATCTGGTGGATCGTATGGCGATTTAGCAACGATAGGTTTGCTTTCCAATGGTTCAGAAATACCGTATAAGTTCTCAGCGCGTACTCTGAACACATATTTCTTGCCCTCTGTTAAGTTCTTAACGTTAAACGAGCATTTAGGACAGAATCCAGCGACTGTACGCCAGTCGTTGACGCCAAATTCAGCAACCTCGACAATGTAGCCAGTAATTTCGCTGCCACCGTCGTCTGTAGGCGGATGCCAAGTAAGGCTTATAGTATCGTGTGTCACAGGTGTGCAAGACAACGGGCCCTTTGGTGGACCGGGTTTGTCTACAACAATAACTTCAATATCAGCAGAATCTTTTCCGTGATCGTTGGATGCTGTGATTGTGTATTTGCCAGCATCGTCTCTTGTAGATTTTTCAATGCTAAGTTTAGTGATGTCAGGTGTTGTTTCGGAGGTAAGTCTATGCGAAGGAACCAACGGAATAGATCCCTTTGTCCATGAGATAGTCGGTGTGGGTGCACCGGCGATTGGAATGTTAATATTGATCGGTTCACCCGCACGGACCTTAATCTTGCGGCCAATCAAGTGGTCTAAGCTCAATTTAGGTTTCTCCTTCATTGGTTTAGCGATGAACACGTTAGATTCATCAGAAGGCTGACCAGCACCAGCTGCGTTAACAGCTGAAACTCTGTATTCATATTGATGGCCTTCTTGTACTCTTTCATCCTTATATTCACTGTTTCTGACAGGTTCTCTGTTCACCTTGATCCAGCGACCCGTAGCTTTGTCTCTCCTTTCGACATCATAGCCAATTATACTGGATCCACCGTTTGAAATCGGTGATGACCATCTAATTTTAATGTGATCTTTATCAGCGGAAACCAATTCAGGTTTGCCTGGCTTGCCGGGTACTGTGTATTGATTCTTAGCGACCACAGGCTTGTCAGTAACAAGTGGCTCTGAGCGGCCTTGCAAGTTTTCAGCGAATACTCTGAATTCGTATTTAGTACCTTCTGCAAGACGCGGTACAGTCGCATGTGTATTGCGTGGGTTAACATATGTAACAGCAGGTACCCAGCCACCTCCGTGAGTCAAATCTCTCTTTTCAATGACATAAGCAGTAAGTTCACTGCCACCGTTATCTTTAGGTGCTTTCCATGATAACGTAACAGATTGTGCAGTGATTTCTTCGTATTCGAATGGCGCTTGTGGTGGGCCGGGCACGTCAAGTACGATCAGCTCGAAGCTGCCTTCATCTGCACCGGAGTCGTTCTTCAGCGAAAGATGATATTTACCAGCATCTGACCGCTTACAGTTCACAGTGTGAATGATTGTGTGGTGACCAACAGATGTTACTGTAGTCCTCTCGTTTGTAACAACTGGTTTGCCATCGCAGGTCCATTTAACTTCAGGGATAGGTTCACCAATGAAGTCCACGTCCAAATGGAAGATAAGACCGGCCTTGATAGTGATTTCTTTAAGTGGCGTGAGGATTTTAGGTGCCACGAATCTATCTTTAGCTGTAACAATATCGGAAGGCTCGCTGGGTTCAGATTGTCCTGCTTGGTTTACAGCGATCACTCTGAACTCGTAATCTTGTCCTTCAACTAAATCTGGTACAGTCGCCTTGTTCTTGTTAGGCGGCACGTGAGCAGCATTTACCCAGTAGGGGCTGCCCTTTTCTTTCTTTTGAATAATATAACCAGTGATAGGCGAGCCTCCGTCAGATTTAGGCGGAGTCCATTCCAAGTCAACGTGGCTCTTGCTCCAGTCTGTAGCTTGAGGTTTGCCAGGAGCGGACGGCTCATCGAATTCGTTCTTCGCAACAATTGCACGATCTAATTCCAACGGTTCAGATTGTCCGATAGCATTCACAGCGCTAACTCTGAACAAGTATTCTTTCTTGTGAATGAGCCTGGTCACTTGGTGTGATAGGAACGTGCTCATACCAGCATCTGACCAAGTGCCACGGGACAGGTCCATCTTTTCAATAACATAATGCAAAATTGGTGAACCACCATCGTCAAGCGGCACCTTCCAAGATAGCGAGCATGAATCTTTTGTAACATCCGATACAACCAACGGTTTCTCTGGTCTCGCCGGTTTGTCCAAAACGATAACTTGAGCTGAGGCCGAGCAAACTCCTAGATCGTTCTTGAGGGTCAACTTGTAAACGCCTCCGTCCGAACGTACGGAGAATGGAATGTCTAAAATAACCCTGTTGTGTAGAATTTGAATGTCGATTCTGTCGGACGGTTGAACGGGTTTGCCGTTGATCTGCCATTCGACGGTTGGTTTAGGAGATGCTTCTATCGGGATCTCGTATTGTATCCTCTGTCCGGCTTTAACGGTCTTATCTGATAGCAGAAGTTTATCGAATGTCGGTGCACAGAATCTCGCTTTAGCGACTTGAGGTGTAGACGCATCACTGGGCTCACCGTTACCAGCTTTGTTAACAGCGATAACTCTGAATTCATATTCCTCTCCTTCTTGCAATCCAGGTACTGTTGCCGTTGTTTTGTTTCCAGGTACGGTAGCGGCCACTTCCCACGGGCCGTATTTCTTTCTAGCTTCGATAACGTAGCCAGTGATCGGTGAACCACCGTCCTTCTTGGGCGGAACCCATTCGATATCCATGTGATCCTTGTCCCAGTCTTTAACAACGGGAGTGCCGGGTTTATCCGGTGTGCCGTAGGGATCTTTAGCGGTGATCGGCTCCTGGCCGACCAATGGCTGAGATTCACCTTGTTTGTTGACGGCGCGGACGCGGAAGTTGTAGTCGTGACCTTCGATGAGGTGATCGATGCGAATGTGGCATCCTTGCACCTCACCAGCCGGAATCCACCGCAAGTTCTCTTGGTCCATCTTTTCGACGACGTAGTGCGAGATTTCACAGCCACCATCATCTTTGGGCGGTCTCCATCTCAATGTGCAGCCAGATTTCGTAATATCATCCGCACGCAGCGGGCCTTCGGGCGGAGCGGGGACGTCCATGACGAGAATCTTGACGGTTGCCGTATCGGTTCCATTAATATTCTTCGCTTTAAGAGTATATGTTCCAGTATCGGCGCGTTTCGCGTCCACCACCCTGATCTTGGTGGAGTGATCATCATTGGTGACCTTGACTCTATCGCTGTTGAAGACGAGGTTGTCTTCGTGGAGCCACTCTTTAGTGGGCGTGGGCTCACCGGCGACGGGCACGTCGAGCTCGAAGTTCTGGCCGACCTTGATCTTGATGTCGAACATGAAGTTGCGGTCGATGTGCGGGGGCAGGTTCTTGGGGCGCGCGGTGTGGGGGGCGGTGCCGTCGCTGGCCACGCCCTTACCGGCCTTGTTCACGGCGCGCACGCGGAACTCGTACGTGTTGCCTTCGATCAGGTCTGGTACCTTGCCGGTTGTTACGTCGCCCTCGATCTGTAAAATAGTTCAAGTGTTAGAATCGTAAATTTGAAAGAAAGAAAAAACATTATTTATCCTCACATAGCCTCACAAGGACATTATTAACACGTTCGCGGACAGTAACGACCACTGGCGTCTAGACAGCTAAAAGTGATACGACAGTACGTCTGTCGACGTATCAGTTTTTACTTGCATAAAATCAGTACGCCAAACGACGAGCGATTTTTCATACTATCATAAAGAACGGCATGTTGTACTGTCATCACAGGTATAATTACGACTTTTGTACTGTCACTGCATTATTTACAAAAATTCGTCAAAGGAAGGTACTTCCACGCATACATTCATATTTTTTTACCCCTCTCCCCGCGCACACTACGCCCGTGGGCGTCATGTTTGCATACGGTTAGTCGAGTACTGCGCCGCTGCGGTGATCCCGCGTGCCGCGTGTGAATTGTTGTTTAGAAATTGAGTATTTTATTTCCAACGTAATTTAATTGTTTTACTCATACTGGATGTACTAATTCAAGTCTAGTTGCTTATGTAAACAACATATTTATGTTGCTATTGTTTGTTGTGAACACGATTTTGTTGAACTAAATTTGTAACGAATATTTTTGCAAATGGCGTCTCGAGACTCGTTCGAAAAAGAACAAAAACGTCTTCAAGACCTGTTTGATGCAGCGTCTACCCCTAAATCGAGTCCATACCCATTTGCTGATGATGGTGACTATGAATCTGACGCTGAGTACTTACGACGTTTACGCCTATATCCGTTCTGTCATATCATATGGTTTTTTAACCATGTGTTGTAACACTACGCCCCTGGGCAATGTATGAAAAAAAGTAGTGTCTCAGTAGCTGCAACCTGTAAACCAGTACTGTCCGCGAACGTGTTAAAATAATATAAATTCAAAATGATTATAATATGTTCAAAATACACATTTAAGAGTGTAGAGAATTTCACTTTTAATGCGTGAAATCATATTATTTAACAATAAAGTAATATTTTACGCAGTTCAGTATTATTAATAACTTTACAGAAATACAAAATTGACACTTTATTTTTATTTTTCATCATTTCAGCTTACCACGTTCAACGTGACTATTTAAATGAGCACAACATTTCATTGTATCATTAACTTGTGTTTAATAATTTTCGTACTTTCGTATTTTTATTAGAACAGTATCTACAGGGGCTAAAACATAATATAACTCCATAAAAATCGCTTCGTTGACTGTAATAAAAAATATACCGACCGAATTGAGAACCTCCTCCTTTTTTTGAAGTCGGATAATAAATAAGCCATAATTACCTGAGCACACTCCTCCCAGTCCGGTGCAAATCGATCCTTCTTCTCAATAACATAACCCGTGATGGGAGCACCCCCATCACTATCTGGTCTGGTCCATTCCAACTCAACGAAGTCTCTGTCAAAGTCCTTAATACGTGGTGTTCCTGGTTTGCCCGCCACGTCGAAGGGATTCTTAGCTTCCGTAGCGTGCGGTGTTGTGAGCGGTTCGGATTTGCCTTGCCTGGTGAAAAATTATATTTTATATTACTAAACGTGTTAGAATTAAGTGTTTGGTAGTAAGTGAAGAGAAGTGGAAAAGTGTCATTTTTAAGTATTTTTTATATTATGTTAATTGTAATGTTTATCAGCAAATAAAGAAAAAGATATAATAATTTATTGTGAAAAAGCTTTCCTAAAATAAATAACACAACATATCAAATAGGATATTTAAAGTAACAGTTATCGACAAAAATTTGTTTTACACAAAATCATATATAGTATTGCTGCATAACAAACAATACGTGCTAAGATTATAAGTTAAACTACAAATTGATTCATTAAATAAATCAAAAGGATAAAATTCTGCCACTTATAGGGCCGATTTTTCAATGCTTGGATAAAACTTATTCGTCAAATAATGTATAAAAAACGTATTCTAATTGCCCGTATTTGACAGTTTACGTGGCATTTGAATAATATCTCATCATAGTAATACTTTATTGGACGGATAAGTTTTAACCAAGTATTGAAAAATCAGCCCTATAAGTGGCAGAATTTTATCCTTTTGATTTATTTAATGAATCAATTTGTAGTTTAACTTATAATCTTAGCACGTATTGTTTGTTATTAGGTAGAATATTATAAGCAGTATAATTAAAAATGCCTTCTCAAACCATATTCTTTACATGATATATAAAGTTATAACCCACCTATAAATATAAATTTATAAAGAATAGAAAAAATTCGATCACGAGATGTGTCCCTTAGACACATAAAACTGAAAGAATAGAATAAATTCGATCGCTCTGGCGGGTCACGAGTGGCTGAATTGGTCAGGCATCCGCCCCGGAATGGCGCGAAAGGATGCGGGTTCGAGTCCCGCCTCGTGATCGAATTTTTTCTATTCTTTATAAATTTATATTTATAAAGCATTCGAATGCCATAAAACCAAAAATATCAATTATAACAAACCTGTTAACAGCACGAACTCTAAACTTGTACTTGTGCCCAGGCTGTAGACCATCCACCGCCAAGCTGGTCACAGGACCATCAGTCTCCCCACCGGTGACCCATCTTCCAGTGGCTTCGTCCATACGTTCCACCACGTATTTGTCAATCGGCTGACCACCATCGTCGGAAGGTGGGTTCCAGGATAATTTAGCCCCGTTTGCGTGAACGTCTGATACCTGAAAAATGTATTAAATGTTGAATTTTGTTAAGTTTGATGTGTGCACATGATGGTAAAAATAGATCGTTTTTTGTTAATATATATAAGTGATTGGCAAAGCAAATAATCAAAAAGAAGAAAAAAAAATGTGGTATGTTATATCAATATGAATTGACTGCGTCTTGATAAATATAGAAATTGATATCTCTTATAGAAAAAATAATGCAGAAAAAGAGTTGCAAAACAGGAATAGAACATGTAGCTGCTATTAGTTACTTATAAGAATTTCAGAATTTATATAATGATCCCATTTTGCAACCAATATCCATACTAATATTATAAATAAGAAAGTAACTCTGTCTGTCTGTCTGTTACTCAATCACGCCTTAACTATTGAACCAATTTGCATGAAATTTGGTATAGAGATATTTTGATACCCGAGAAAGGACATAGGCCACTTTTTATTGCGAAATATATGTACAATAATATCAAGTAGTAGTTAATAATAATATCAAATCTTTTTTATTTCTTACTTTTCCGTTTTTGAAGTCGGTTGTTTTTAACGCAGTTATTTTTATTTATTACTTTTTAGTGTATTTTTCAACACGAATCAAACGAGCCCAAACTCGATAAAGTTGAGTCAATATATTACTGAGTTCCTATGGCCACCTTCCGATTCCATCATCAAATCAGCTTCATGTCATGATAATGTTTCATCGCTATCAAATTTACATACGTATACAAAATTTCAGCTCAATCGGTTACCGGGAAGTGAATCAAAGTTACTTGCTACATATCAACTTAGTCATCGAGTACAGACAAAAATGCTCATAAAATAAAAACTACTGGGCCTATCCGAAAAAAAAAATTATGGGACCAATTCGACACCATCCCGCATCGAACAAAAAAAGAATCACGTAAATCGCTTCAGAAACCTCGGAGTAATCGGTGTACATACATAAAAAAAAATATACCGGCTGAATTGATAACCGCATAAAATCGCATGGAGAGCTTAATCTTCATTAAAGGCTCTAATCGCACGGAAAGCTAAATTTTCACAAAAAAGCTCTAATCGCACGGAAAGCTTAATTTTCACAAAAAGCTCTAATCACACGGAGAGCTTAATTTTCGCAAAAAGCTCTAATCGAACAGAAAGCTTAATTTTCATAAAAAGCTCTAATCGCACGGAAAGCTTAATATTCACTAAAAACTAATCGCATGGAGAGCTTAATTTTCATTTAAGGCTCTAATCGCTCGGAGCTTAATTTTCACAAAAAGCTCTAATCGCACGGAGAGCTTCATTTTCACAAAAAGCTCTGATCGCATGGAGAGCTTAATTTTCACAAAAAGCTCATATCGCACGGAAAGCTTAATTTGCACAAAAAGCTCTAATCGCACGGAGAGCTTAATTTTCACAAAAAGCTCTAATCCCATGGAGAGCTTAATTTTCACAAAAAGCTCTATTCGCACGGAAAGCTTAATTTTCACAAAAAGCTCTAATCGCACGGAGAGATTAATTTTCACAAAAAGCTCTAATCGCATTGAGAGCTTAATTTGCACAAAAAGCTCTAATCGCACGGAGAGCTTAATTTTCACAAAAAGCTCTAATCCCATGGAGAGCTTAATTTTCACAAAAAGCTCTATTCGCACGGAAAGATTAATTTTCACAAAAAAGCTCTAATTGCACGGAGAGCTTAATTTTCACAAAAAGCTCTTATCGCACGGAAAGCTTAATTTTCACAAAAAGCTCTAATCGCACGGAGAGATTAATTTTCACAAAAAGCTCTAATCGCATTGAGAGCTTAATTTGCACAAAAAGCTCTAATCGCACGGAGAGCTTAATTTTCACAAAAAGCTCTAATCCCATGGAGAGCTTAATTTTCACAAAAAGCTCTATTCGCACGGAAAGCTTAATTTTCACAAAAAAGCTCTAATCGCACGGAGAGCTTAATTTTCACAAAAAGCTCTTATCGCACGGAAAGCTTAATTTTCACAAAAAGCTCTAATCACACGGAGAGATTAATTTTCACAAAAAGCTCTAATCGCATTGAGAGCTTAATTTTCACAAAAAACTCATCGCACGGAGAGCTTAATTTTCACAAAAAGCTCTCATCGCACGGAGAGCTTAATTTTCACAAAAAACTAATCGCACGGAAAGCTTCATTTTCACAAAAAACAAATCGCACGGAAAGCTTAATTTTCACAAAAAGCTCTAATCGCAAGGAGAGCTTAATTTTCACAAAAAGCTCTAATCGCATGGAGAGCTTAATTTTCACAAAAAGCTCTATTCGCACGAAAAGCTAAATTTTCACAAAAAAGCTCTAATCGCACGGAGAGCTTAATTTTCACAAAAAGCTCTAATCGCACGGAGAGCTTAATTTTCACAAAAAGCTCTAATCGCACGGAAAGCTTAATATTCACTAATAAAAATAACTACGTTAAAAACAACCGACTTCAAAAACGGAAAAGTAAGAAATAAAAAAGATTTGACATTATTATTTACTACATATTATTTACTAGCGACCCGCCCCGGCTTCGCACGGGTGCAATGCTGATACTAAATACACTACAGAAAAACTGTGAACGTTGTATATAAAAACATAGCGGCCCGCTCCGGCTTCGCAGTTCGCACGGGTATAAAATAGATAGCCGGGCGGCCGGCCGGTACCGCCGCAAACGCTACGTCCCGCAATTTTTAAATCTGTAATATCTTCGAAAATATTCACTTAAATCATACGGTGTAAAGGGCCATATAGATCTATATTAAATGAACAATGTATTCAAGGTATTTAAATGGTTAAGGATTAATGCTGTATTGGTTAAAATCGCATCGAAAATTTGCCATTATTTGTCGTAAAAAGTAAATGACAAAAAAAAGTTATTGTGGGTTATCCATAAGAGATAGACATATACCATCGCGGACTTTTCTTTCGACCTTTTTAATGTGTATAATATTTAGTACATTATTTTGATAAAACTCGTAGGCCTCAGCCTTCGTTTGCAATGTAAGCGGAAAAAATGTAATTTTTTACGACATCACATTAGAAACCTCAAAAATAACAGTACTTCTCCACTATTTAATGGATGTTATTATACATATAAACCTTCCTCTTGAATCACTCTATCTATTAAAAAAAACCGCATCAAAATCCGCTGCGTAGTTTCAAAGATTTAAGCGTACAAAGGGACATAGGGACATAGGGACAGGGAAAGCGACTTTGTTTTATACTATGTAGTGATATGTGCTATTTATTAAAAAGGTTTGATGTCGGTTCACGGGCTTAATACTAAGTGCTTAAGGCGTTACCCGGCAATTTCGACTATGTTCAACCTCTATAAAGTCTGGTACAACATAAAGCACAATACCGAAAAAAATATATAAAATAGGATGGTCTTTGATCTTTAATTGCTCGCGAGGAATTTTTTCCAAAGGTAATAGATTTCTAGAAAAAAAATGTGCCGTGGTCATCGATTTTTCCGCAAATACTCTATAAACTTCGTAACCTGCTGACTTAGAGCTCTGAAAATTTTATGTTTAATAAATTATCAGTTACACAACAGTCCCTGACGAGGATTTTTTGTTTCACTGGTTAGTATCTTTTTAAATACAAAATGCGAGGAAAAAAGAAGGTGCAGCGGGAGAGGTTTGAGATCCGTCTAGTATGGTCAAGGTTATTAGCGCATGTATAAGCCTTAATGTTCGGCACCAACATATTATAAATGCGAAAGTAACTCTGTCTGTTACTCAATCACGCCTTAACTACTGAACCAATTTGCATGAAATTTGGTATAGAGATATTTTGATACCCGAGAAAGGACATAAGCCACTTTTTATTGCGAAATATGTACCACGGGCGAAGCCGGGGCGGACCGCTAGTTTTTTTATAAAAATCACAATGATAACAAATAATTCCTACTTATTTTAGCCGATCTATGATAACAAGAAGTAACTAATAACTCACTGCTTAAATTGACCAATATTATCTATACTAATATTATAAAGCTGAAGAGTTTGTTTGTTTGAACGCGCTAATCTCGGGAACTACTGGTCCGATTTGAAAAATTCTTTCGGTGTTAAATAGCTCATCTATCGAGGAAGGCTATAGGCTATATATCATCACGTTACGACCAACAGGAGTGGAGCCACGGGTGTGAAACCGCGCGGAGCAGCTAGTTGCAAAATATAATCAAATTCTTACCTTAAGAGGGCCTCCCGGAGGGCTAGGAACATCCAGTACAATAACCTCAACCTCAGCAACATCCTTGCCATTGCTGTTCTCTGCTGTTATAGTATACCGACCACTGTCAGATCGTCTTGCTGACTTGCAAGTGATTTTAGTGTTGTAATCTGAGTGCTGTACTTTGACGTCACCGCCAGATTTGACTTCCTTTTTGCCGAGGAACCATTTTGTTTCGGGCATCGGTTCTCCAGATACCTGTAGATAGTTATTTAAATAATCAGTTTTTATTTAATTTGCGTTGTGTACAGTGCGCTTTTTAATACTTTCAATACGCAAATAGTTTGATAGTATATGTCATTTATTTCGACTAAGGTGGTTTCATCTAAATTATTTCAATAGCAGATAAGCCTTAAAATTAAGAAATCGTTTTTATAATTGACATTTTTAAAACTCATCTAGTCGAAATGACAAAATTTGTGCTTTATTTATTTCTTATCTATCATAAACTTAATCAGTATTTTATAAGGTTTCAAAACCTTAAATATAAATATAATATAAAATCAAGTTCCATCAATAGGTAACAATGAAAAGTATAAATTATTTATTACTTACACTTGCACTTATCGTACTTATTTTCTACACTATCTCAAAACCTCACCTTAACATCAAACGCGAACTTCTGTCCGACCTTGATCTTGATATCAATAAGGTTGGTTCTATCAATCTTGGGCGCCATGTTGCGTGGCTTGGCGACGATTGGATGTGTGCTGTCACTGGGTTCTCCAGGACCCGCCTTGTTTACTGCGCGTACGCTGTTATTGTAAATAATGTGTGAATAATATGAATATACAATTTTAAATGTTCATAAAAATGATTTATATTAACTAGTAAAAGAAAAGATTGTTTAATTTCAGCGGTTTTGTTATAGGAAAGTAAAAAAAACGTGTAAAATAAAAATTAGTGAATAGTTTTATACGTTTTGTTCACTTCAGTTTTTAAAAGTTAACGCATGATACATCAAGCAGTATATAGCACTAAATAAAGTATCAAAACATCGGTTTCAATAAATCCGGTTCGAAGGACCATTAGCAATAATAACTTTCTTATCTATATGCTATAATCAAACACATAAAGAGTACAAATTGACATAATCGAAATCTTTCTGCATCATTCCTTCACTAGTTTACAAAATATATTTAAAAAAAAGTTTCAATATTTTTCCTTTTCAATTTACAAAAAAAGTAAATACTATGAATGAACAGCTAAAATCCGTCAAAAATTATTTAACTATCAACTCACCGGAACTCATAAGTCTGTCCTTCAATCAGGTCCGGCACGGTACAGGTGGTCTTATCAGCTGGTACTTCCAGGGCTTTCTCCCAATTACCAAACTTATCCTTTTTCTCCACAATGTACCCTTCGATGGGCGCTCCGCCATCTTCCCGGGGCGAAGACCACTTGAGGTCCACGTGGTCCTTGTCCCAGTCTGTGACTGAAGGCGTGCCTGGGGCACCTGGAAGAAATAATTTAGGGTAAAAATAATTTGTACACGAAATAATCTTGGGTAAATGATTTGTAGTGAGAAATATTTGATGGTATTGATGTACTATACAACACTAGACTTGCAGTCGCGTTTAAAAAAGATTGTAAGACATTTGTTGCATTAAACGTTCATTGAAATAAACACTATGTCGTGGCAGTAATGTCCAAAGTGTATTGTATCGTTGTGAAACTGCCCGTTTATTATATGCGTAGGCAGTGTTTCTTTTTCCAGAAAAAAATGACAAAGGTTGTGAATAAATATTATTTGGATAATAGGTACATATTTTAAAATTTGCTACTATTCAAATGGTTCAGATGACAATAGAATAATTGCTTCAAATTAATTGCAACAACAAAAGATAACCAAGAAAACAAATATTTACCAGGTTCATCGAACGGATTCTTAGCAACAATGCTAGTCTCCGACACGAGCGGTTCGGATTCGCCCTCCGAGTTGACAGCGGATACTCTGAATTTGTATTCCTTGCCCGGGGTGAGACCGGTGACGTCACATTCTGAAAATAAAATAATAAGTAAAAACATTGTAGGTAATGGATATGGAATAAATTTGTACACGCGGGGTAAATATCATTGTAAAATAGAAATATTTTAAACACTGCTTCAAAACTAATTTTGATACAGAACTTTTTTGCTTTTTTGTAGTTTTTGTAGTAAGTAGTTACTTTTCTGCAGAACTTTACTTTAGAAATAATTTGAATCCTATTTACTGTGCTTCAAAATAACTTTGCTTCCGAACTACTTCACTATAACTACATTATTTGTTTCAGCACTACTTTTCTTTCAAAACAAACTGGCTTCATAACTGGGTCTTCCGAACTACAAAATTTCTGAACTAAGTAACTTTTAAACTATTTTCTTCAATACTACTTTAATATTTTACTTCAGAACTACTTCCTAACTATTTTCTACTACTTTTAAACATGAGAACTACTCACTAGGCTCATCAGATCTAGCGCAAGGCACCCAGACACCAGTTTCAGTGTCCAGTTTATCGATCTGGTAGTATTCGATGGGCGCACCGCCATCGTCCTTGGGACGCTTCCACTTGAGTGTAGCGCCATCTTTGTGGACGTCTGATATCTGAAAATAATGCATAAGTTAATGTTTTAATTGCTATGATATTACTTTGACAGGATATAAATTACATAGTCAATATTTTAAATTTGCTGTTAAAAATAATAAACATTCTACGTTTAGAAATTTTTAACTTTCTAATATAATAAGCTAGATTAAGTGATAAGTGACAGAGTATAGTTTTTACATTATTTTTAGTGCAAATTGTGTGCAAATCAAAATTTGTTTAAATGCTGTCGCTCCCAAGTCGGAAACGTTTCAACTTGCATTATAAACCCTGCAATACGCAGTGTTGATAGCAACATGTTGACAGCACCTTCGCAACTTTGTTATTAAACAAAAGTTTAGCATGAATTACCACGCTGTTCAGTCAAAGCCCGTTAGCAAAACTGAATCTGTTTCGATGATCACCTATATTTTGTTTTGACGTGATAACGTTTTTAAAATCGTTTTAGTCGGGTGACATGTTCAGAAACTTGAAACCTCACGAGCGCGATCGCAGGTTTAACGAGAGAGAGACGGACCGATCTCCCGTCTCATCTCGAGAGTCGAGCGTTGCCACTAATAAGACGTTATCACGTAAACATCTCGATCGTAAACCTACTTTACAAACAACCAATTTTTTTTTAAATCTAGTGTTAAGTTAGTGATAAAGCTAGTTTCTCATTCAAACCCACCTGTAATGGTCCCTCAGGGCTGGCGGGTTTATCCGTGACCAGCACGTTGATGGTGACCGTGTCCTTGCCGCTCGAGTTGACCGCGCTGACCGTGTACTCGCCCGTGTCGTCTCTACGCACTGGACGGACCACTAGCTTGGTGGAGTAGTCGGGCGAGTCGATGGTGACCGCTTTGGATGGGCGTAATGGCATGTTTTGGTATCTGTGTGTGATATTTGTGTGATTAATAAACTGTAGTGTAAATTTTGATAAACTTGTTGAAATTTTTGCTGCTAAATGGCAATATTTTATAAGAAACAGTTTCAGATATTTATTTTATTACAGAATCTAAGGATAACGATTTTCAGCAGAAAGTTATATATTTTTCACACAGTTATATATTTTGTACAGCAGAATAACAGACAGTTCTACAAATACATAAACTTCCATCTCGCTAAGGCTTTATAATCAATCAACATCATATTTCATATGTTTAATTTAATTGTATAAAAGCACGTTTTTACTTGCTTCTAGTGTACCTACATAATATTATGTTCAAAAAGATGAAAAAAATATCATGAATCATGTTTTTCACATTTAGTTTTATAGCATTGCCTTGCATTTAAATACTCAAGAAATGATAATATTTTTCTTTTTTTTTAGTATAACATACCTCCATTCAACAGCCGGAGCCGGTTCGCCACTAATAGCAGCTTCCAGCTTCAGTGTGGAGCCGGCAGATAACGTCACATCCCGGAGATAACGCCTGTCAATCTTTGGAGCCAGGAACCGCGGTTTAGCGACGAAGGTCTTGCTTGCGTCAGAGGGCTTACTCTGACCCGCTTTGTTGATCGCTATCACGCGGAATTGGTATTCGTTGCCTTCGATTAGTCTGTGGAAATGATAAGTGCATTATTAAATAAATAAAAACTTTATTGACATTAAAAATAGGTACAGCTTATAATATATGAAAATAGGTACAGCTTATAATATATGAATCCAAACGTCATATTGGTTTTATTTAATTTGTAGGAATGTTATAAAATGGAAACATTATAATTGTAACAAAAGTATGTCACTTTTTATAGATTTGTATTCAAAAGAAGTAGTCGAAGTAGAAGACGAGAAGAAGTACCTTATTAACATCCATTTGTAGTAGAAAGTAGTAATCACTATTTTATCATTGTTGATAACATTTAAAAATGCTTTGTACGTGCGTTTTAAAAGTTTCAAATACTACCAAATTTATTATCCGTTTGGTAGTCACTAACTATATCACATATAACTAGATTACTTATGTATATAATTACTTATAAATCACTTACTACAAAAAAATCAATGAATGGTAATTCTACACAAAAACCAGCATCTAAAAAGTACTATTACAAAAAAAAATCATTTTCCCACATTTCCATTTCCCTCCAAATCCCTTCCACGACGTATATTCTGCCAATCCAAACGTACCCGTTAACAGTAGCGCTAGGGGTCGGTGTATGCGTTTCCACCGCCTTCTCCCACAGCGGGCTGTACTTGTCCTTCATCTCAATGATATATCCGATGACCGGAGACCCGCCGTCCGATAGTGGAGCCTCCCACTTGAGGTCCACGTGGTTGGCCGACCAGTCGTCTGGTACTGGGGTCGATGGAGCGTCTGGTACCGCTGTGGGGAGAAAACAGGTCAATTTTGAATTGAAAATCATAACAAATCGTCTAAAGTGATCAAGAATGCATTGGAAATAAAATACAGGTTAAGTTATTATAAGTAGAAAAGTAAAAATAAGTTAAAATGACACTATTGATATACCATGTCGAAAGCAAATACAAATTATTGTCATTTTAGTAAGCTTAACCTTTTGCCCAGGTCGCCTGGAAGAAATCACTTCTAAGTGATAAGGCCGCCGAATAAACTATACTGTTTTTTGTTTTGTATACTTATATTAGCAATAAGTTTCCAATGTATAGTTTTATTGAAGAGTAAATAAATAAATAAATTATAGGATTATAGTTAGTCCAATATAGAAGTAATAACGAAGTTAAAGTTAGAATGTATGTATTAAGTAGAGAAAGAATGTTATAACTTCATTATGGTTACAATATTGTTGTGAATAATAAGTATTGTAACATTCATTAATATATTGAAACCTATATGTCAACCAATTACGAATGATTGTAACAAACAAGGCACATCAGTTTGACATATTACACTTTTTGAATAAAACTAACAAATTAACATTCAAAACAGCAGTATGTATTACTATTAAGTTATTAACTTATTCATTAAGTGAAACTTACTGAACGGATCCTTAGCGACAATGGGTCCGAAGGTCTCTAGAGGTTCAGACTCGCCCTCCTTGTTGATCGCCTTCACGCGGAACTTGTACTCGTGGCCGGGGATCAGACCGTCAACCTAGGAAGTTATTTATTTAAACAGACGTTTTAGACAAGGATATTTAGGAAATAAATGTTATTTGCTTGTAAAAAAGATTTTTAGGTCACATATTGAATGTTATTAAAGCTGAGTGTCAGCTTTATTTTCCAATTTTTATTGCAGATAATCAATCGTTCGTAATACATAGATAGATATATTGTCCTCGAAGGACCAATTAGTTGTACTTATAACTTCAACATTGACTTTATAAAACTAACAATGAAAAAGACTTTCATTCAAGGGAACTTTGAACAACAATGTTATTATAGTCCGGGATCCATCGCCCATTTTTGCAAGTGATTACTATCAAGCTAATTTTTCGTGAGTAGCTTTATTTTGATGAGATGCCCAATAATTTCATGTACGAAACTCTCGATTGTGGTAGTTAACAGAGGAAACAAGGATAAAATATTTTGATTTGATGGTTCTCAAATATTAATTACTAACTGAATGTTTTTTTTTGTTCAATCTCAAGACAATTATCTAAATTATTCGAAAAAATATTTGTCCTACAAAATCTATGGTTTGATCAAAGAGTCCCCCTTTCCAATGTGTATCGATAACGAGGTCATCATAAATGATTACTAACCAGCTGATTTTTTTTATTTTCACTTATTTAATACTTATATAATTCAACAGACATATTGTCCTACAAATTGCGTAATAAATATTTGAGAACCGTCAAATCAAAAATTTTTATCCTTGTTACCTCTGTAAGCTACCACAATCGAGAGTTTCGTACATGAAATTATTGGGCATCTCATCAAAATAAAGCTACTCACGAAAAATTAGCTTGATAGTAATCACTTGCAAAAATGGGCGATGTATCCCGGACTATTAATCAAAACTCAAGGAAAAGTAAACCAAAGAGGAGATAATTAAATATTGTTAAACAATGAACCGCATATTTTGATGATGAAAATACATAGATTGTATATGTGATAAGGTAAATCAATCAGGGGCCGTATCCTCTTATTCCCAGACAGTCTACATCGTGAATTGAACTGACTTGCAAATTTATATTATTATGATCGCAATAACCAGCCCTCATCATCATCATAATCAGCCTATATTTGTCCACTGCTCGACATAGGTCTACCCAGCCCCGTTTATGGATAATTTAAGGAAGCAAATGAATTTAAATTCTGTTTATACAAAATAAATAGAGTAGCTTTTAAAAGTAACAATCGAGCTTCTTGCCAAATCTTCACCAGCATTCCGAATCTGTTAGTTTAAAAGAGTATCTCGTACATTTTTACATGCGGCGTTACCTCGCTCTGAGGCGTTCCAAAGCTTGAAGAGCAAACGAGAGCGCGGATCGAGCGACAAAGAAGCACAATCGGACGTTGTCACGTTCAACTATCGTCAGTAAACCGACTTTACAGACAACCAATGTTTTTTTTTGTCTAAAACCCTCACCTCCATCTCAGGCACGTTCCCAATAGTCTTGCCCACGGGCAGCCAAGCCCCAGTCTCTGTATCGTACTTCTCAACGAGGTACGCTTCGATGGGCTCGCCGCCATCGTCCTTGGGACGCTTCCACTTGAGTGTACAACCTTCTTTGTGGATGTCCGATACTTCGAGCGGTCCTTCCGGCTTGTCGGGCTTGCCTGCAAGATTATATATTTATTTAAAAAATGAAAAATATATTTATTTAAAAACCATACATATGTTTTACACAGTTACAATTGTATTTATGTTGCACGTTTTACATACATTTGGCTTTATCTAGGTAATAGTACCCACACTAGGCAAGCCTGTATCGTGGGCACTGAGACGATTTTACAAAAAATTAGGTGTCCTCGGTATAATCAACTCTGATATATTTATTAATCTGGTACTGAAACTTTTGTTTGATGGTGAAAAAATTGATTACTGATAATAAAGTGGAAATAGTTTGAAAGTGAAAGAGATAGGACAGTACATGGTCAAATTTATTAATATCGATGTAAAATCAAAAATTGTATATATTTTATTCAAAGCATATAACATTTATTACATTATCTATGATTATTATACATGCTATGGATAACAAGCGCAGTTGTTGCTGATCAAGTTCAATGTCAAATTTAACTTGTCTCAAAAGGCTGATTTAATAACTGTAGGTGTTTTTTTTTAATCTCAACTTATAATTTAGTATTCCTACTCAATTCAACTATAAAATAATATATAACACTAGCTGCTCCGCGCGGTTTCACCCCCGTGGCTCCACTCCTGTTGCCCGTAGCGTGATGAAATATAGCCTATAACCTTCCTCGATAAATGGGCTATCTAACACCGAAAGAATTTTTCAAATCGGACCAGTAGTTCCCGAGATTAGTGCGTTCAAACAAACAAACAAACAAACAAACTCTTCAGCTTTATAATATTAGTATAGATTAACTTTCTGACATAATTCAACATTGATAAATATCCTATCTCCTTCATTTCAAACAATAATGCCCTCTCTCTTTCACTTTCAAACAATTTATCTTAAGAAAAAAATGTCAGATTAAAAAATAACTTTATATGCATATAAATAAGGTTCATCTTCCACTGCAACTTACCAACAACAGTGATCTCGACTTCAGCGGTGTCCTGACCATACTTGTTAGTGGCTTGGATCTTGTAAGTGCCAGAGTCCTTCCTGCGCGGGCTCGAGTGTTGGTACTTGCTCAAGTAGGGCACGTTCACCACTGAAAGATGTACAAAAATATAAATAAAATATATTTTGAAAACATTTACGTTTTGCGGGGTTATTGTTAATAAAATGTATTTTGAAAAGATTTTATGGAGTCCTAGAAACGAGCTGATCACTGAATTGAGGTAACTACGATGGTATTAACAACAGAATTTTTTTGAAAAAAATTTTTTAGATCACTTCGTTTTTCAATCTAACAGGTATATTTCTATGATACCACAACATCTATAGTAATACAATTCATAGCACGTTGTTTGTGTTGTGAAAGACTTATACATGCCAATGAAAAGACTTTATTTATTTTCCTAAGATATCTATCTATATCGTATTCTGTTTACTGCAGATTTTTTTGTAACCTGCACATCCTGTAAGCACTAAATAAATATAATTAAAAAAATACATACACTTAAGCCCGTTGCCACTAGTGACCATTTTGCCATTGAGCGACCAGGCCACATCCGGTGGGGGTTCACCAGACACTTTAACGTCGAGAGATATCGGCTCGCCTTCACGCACTTTGATGCTGCGGAGGCTGCGACGGTCGATCTTTGGTGCCACTGAAATAAATAAATAAAGTCACATTAAAGTTAAATTCATTAAAAAGAGCGTGTGTACCGAGCACACGTGTCACAAGTGAAACTTCTTTGGCGAGAATCAAAGATATCAAAATCTTTACCCTACACCATGACATGACAAGTTTAAAAAAAGGAAGAAAGGTCGTGTTATTTACCAATTCAATTTATAGTAAGGCGATTGGTACAGTACCTGCTCCAGGCAATGTAGCGCGTGAATTTTAACGTTTTTGTAAGTATCTGCATTTGTAATAGAAAACAAGCACCATCCAACCGTGTGCAAATCACCTTAACGTATTTCATGATCGGTTCAGCAGTTTTTACGTGAAATAGTAACAAACAAACATACAAAGAAAAGAAACATACAAACTTTCGCATTTAATATAATATTATTAGTAGGATATTTATTCTGTCTACATACTAGTTTAAATCTGTAAGCTTTAACTTTAAATAGACAATTATACTCACATCTCCTAGGCTTGCAAGTGACAGACTTGCTAGCGTCACTGGGTTCCCCGGGCCCGGCTTCGTTCACGGCTCTGACGCGGAACTCGTATTCCGTGCCCTCATCGAGATTGCCAACTGTGGCTTTCTCGTTGTCATTTGGACCGACCTGTTGGAATAAAAAAATATAAACATCTTTATTGATGTAAAAAATAATACACTAATATCTGACGTGACATGTTGTGACGTGACGTGTTGTGTTGTTACGCGACGTGTTGTGTCGTGTCGTGACGTGTTGTTTTATATATATCATGTGTGTTGTAAAATTTTATAATTTATTTTTATTGTGTACTAACCTCACAGGCCTTCACCCACTTGGGCGATCCGACCTCCCTCTTTTCAATGATGTATCCAGTGATGGGAGCGCCGCCATCTTTGATCGGCTTCTGCCACTTGAGGTCCACGTGGTCCTTGTCCCAGTCGACCACTTCCGGTGTTCCGGGCTTGCCGGGCTCGTCTGGAAATTAATTTTAAGGTAATTTAACGGAAGGTTCAATATTGTTTGATATGTTTTATTTAATATTTTTTATGATTAAGTTTCGTTTATAGCACCTTGATTGTTATCAAAACGTACGAACGAACATACTATTATATATTATAAGTTTTATGATCGTCTATAAAAATTTTGTGGTTGTACACGTACAAGCTTAGAAGCGATTTTTGTCACAAACATATTTTTTTGTCCGAATCTAACCTACTATATGATAATATAATTTTGAACACACATTTATAGAAAACCAGAGCCAATATCACAAAATACAAACTCACCGAACGGATTCTTAGCAATAATCGACTGTTCTCCCTCTAGCGGTTCCGAAACACCCTCATTATTGACCGCAGACACCCTGAACTTGTACTCATGCCCTGGCACCAGGTTCTCTACCTCAGCCTTCGGATCCTTGGTCTTCATGGCCGGGAGCCATCTACCGGTTTCTGTGTCCAGTTTCTCGACCAGGTAATGGTCGATTGGAGCTCCGCCATCGTCGAGTGGTGCGTTCCATTTGAGCGTGCAACCCTCTTTGTGCACGTCGGATATCTGGGGAGAATATTTATTTGATTAGTAAAATGGAATTGGATGATTAGATAAAGATAAATCATGTTTATGCGGTCCAGTTTTTCTACTGATAACAAAAGGAATAAAAGAGAAGACAAGTCTTGTATAATATGTGGATGATTCACAATATAAATTCAAAACTGATTACATAATAGGGCGCGGAATTATGTATAAAGAATTATGCACCTTGTTATAAATCATCCTACAATATAGAAATATCAATACATATTCCTGATAATTTAATCCCATTCCATAAATTGTTATGTATCTGCTCGTGTTTTACTCAGAAACAATATTATTCTAGCGAATCAATAATTTACTAGAAATTACTAATAAGTGGACCTATGATGTTCTTATAATCAATGGATTAAATTAAATTAAATAACAAGTTGAAAGTTTTTAGTATTCATTCGCAACATTTTAGCAAGATGCTAAAACTATCAGTATCCCAGTACCTACAAATAAGCTCCATAATTTCTTATAGGATTTTTTTGCTATGCTCAAGTTTAGATAAAATCTGTTTATTTTTGAGGTTGCAGCATTTTTTCTCACCTTCAAAGGCCCCTCAGGTTTTGCGGGCACATCCAGGACAATAACTTGTATAGTGGCTTCATCCTTGCCGCTGCTGTTCTCAGCCTTCAGCACGTATGTACCGCTGTGCTTGCGTGACGCGACCACCACGGATAGTTTGGTTCTGTAGTCTTCTGCGTCTACTGTGAGGTCTTCTCGGGTCGAGAGACGCTCTTTGTTGTGGAACCTGATGGTTTTGGGGGTATTAGTATGTGCGGAAATGTCAATATGTAGTTAGAAATATGTTAAAATAGAAGATTATTCATTTCATAAAAAGATTTATAAGGCAAAGATGATAACTTATTTATTAAGAGCCGATTTTTCAATGCTTGAATAAAACTTATCCGTCCAATAAAGTATTACACGAACATTTTAAAATGTCACCTGTAAACTGTCAAATACGGACAATTAGAATACATTTTTGAAATGGTAGTTTAAAACGTTATTCGATGAATAAGTTTTAACCAAGGATTGAAAAATCAGGCCTAAGTGGACAATGAAATATCTTTCAAATAAATTTAAACAAGTTTGACTATCAGGTATGTATTAAATTCAGTATACTTAATATATAAGTTTTTTTGCTCATTGCTTACTTTACAAATTGATCTTTTTTTTCTGATGCATATTTATAAGTCTTATTGCTTTTAAAAGCATCGTGATACACATCTCAAGTGAGTAGAACATGAGTTTTTCTGATTATTTTATAAAACTACTTATTGAAGTGAAACTTCTTTATCGGGGTTGGAAAAAAATTTATTGTAACATTTTTTCGTTACGCGAGACATTATTCCGTTACGCGCCATCTTTTTCTTATCCCTACCACGCGTGATTCGACGTATTTCTGTAAAGTTGCATATAGTAAATTATTTTTTGAAAAATAAGGTCATAAAGAAGTTTCACTTCTTACGTGTGTACACTAGTACACGCACACATTTTTTTCTTACTATTCTTATAATATTTTTAATGAAATACATCTTACCAAGTCTTAGTCGGCGGCGGTTCACCGCTGACCTTGACGTCGAGCCTGATGTTCTGTCCCGCCTTCAGAGTCAGGTCGCGCATGTTTGTGCGATCGATCTTTGGTGGGGCTGTAAATGATAAATAAAAAAATAATAATAATCATAATTTTAGATACTCATCATGCTGAAAATAATGGCTAGACAGAAAAAAAATTGTTAATAAAAAAATCGAAATCAAATTTCAAATTCAAATTGAATATTTATTTATTTTTGACAAAATTTTTTACAAAATTTTACATAAAATGTAAATCCCTGGTTAACCCACTAGGAAAACCTTTGCGGGGTCAACCAGTGACCTATCCGACGGCTTTGTATATTTTTAAAAAATAGTATTTTATCGCACATTTAAGAACATAGACTACAAACTATATCATAAAGACGTAAAATGCATAGCAATAACAAAAAATGTTGTATTTGATATAATGATTGGTCCTTCAAGCCGGATCTAATTAACCTACTTCGAAAAAATAATATAAGAATATAACTAACCAAATCTATCCTTGGCCAGCAAGTTGTCCGTGGGCGCGGAGGCCTTTCCAGGGCCCGCCTTGTTGATCGCCTTCACGCGGAATTGGTACGTCTTGCCTTCGATCAGATCTGGCACGCGGGCGTCTGTTTTGTTGCCGGGCACCTGGAAATTATATTTATAAATTACTTAGATATAAAATACACATTATGATTAGTCTGTATGGGATGGTATGAAACAATAAGTCATACGAAGCTTTGATCTGGGTAGCAGAAATAAATTCGTAGAAACTTTAGTGACAAACTGAATTCGTGTGAAATAAAAGGTTTTCCGGTTTTGGAATTGAGAATGCACGTTTTGAAAAATAAAACTATCATCAGTTATAAGGAATTTTCTTCTACTTCAATGTCGATTCTGTAGCTATTTAATAGTCAATATTGGATTTAATTTCCAAATTGAAAAGATGCATGGTTTTTCATATCGTTTAATTTTTTTTAAATATAATGAATTAAGAATTAATTCAACGTGGAGGACTGCAAGAACTGATTGTAAGAAATAAGTGTAGAAACCAATTGGGGGTGATAAAATATGACGAAACCGTATAAATTAGCATCGATATAGGTAAATAGATAACTCTTACTAACCTCAACAGCCTTCACCCACTTGCCAGTATCGCGGTCCTTCTTCTCCACAATGTACCCGGTGATGGGAGCCCCACCATCGTCCGTGGGTTTCTCCCACTTGAGGTCCGCGTGGTTCGCGCTCCAGTCCTTGATGTCTGGCTTGCCGGGAGCGTCTGGTTCACCTGTTAAATACATATAAAACATAGAAAAATATATACAAAGTGTAATAAAATATTAAGTATTGAAAAAGAAACACTCAGAACATTTAGACGTACATATAGGGACTTAACTCTATTGATATAGATGTAGAAGAAGGCAAAATATTTTTTAATACTGTACTTTTTGTAAGCAGTAAATGAGTTACCATAAAATAGGAATGCCGTGATAAGAAACGCGGTAATTACTCTTTTTGAAGTCTATTTTTTTCTACGTTTTGTATCCGGATCGTAAAAATATATTATTAATTAGCATACGTTACCTCTTTAGGATTCCAGAATGCGTTAAAATAAATAAAGACAAAGTTACAAAACATTTTCCGGTAATTACACATTGAACTAAATATCATGTGAACATCTGTAGGTTTACGAGGCATTGATAAAAATTAAATGAACTCACCATACGGATTCTTAGCAGTTGTAGCCGTTTCCGTCACTAGCGGTTCACTTTCACCCTCAGGGTTGACCGCCTTCACCCGGAACATGTAATCCTTGCCCTCATTGAGGCCTGTGACGTCAGCTTCCGGTACCTTAGTGGTACATACAGGTACCCATCTTCCGGTCTCGGTGTCCATACGTTCGACCACATAGCTCTCGATTGGTTCACCGCCATCGTCTTCTGGGGCCTCCCATTGGAGCTTGCAGCCGTCCGCTTTGACGTCCGATACCTGGTATTGAGATGGTTATAATTGAGGTAATAAATAAATAAATCATTTATTTGCACCATTATATCTTACAAAAATATAATGACCCAGGCTCCTAATATAGCGGTAAACTGTTTTTCAGGAGCCTGTGTTCACACTAATTTATATTACACTGTTACATAATTTATTATAATATTATTTGTTACATTTCAATATTTGTTCATTATACATTATTATTGATTGCTATGAATATTATGTCACACTCGCTAGATTAATTATTAGATAATCTGTAGGCAAATATAATAAATAAAAGGTAATGTTGTTAGAATTATATAGATTTATTGCGTCCGCAATGGCAATAATGTACACATCCTCTGTATAACATGGTACTAAAATGCCATAGTCAGTTTTCACAAAAAGTCATCAATATTTGACCTCCTATGCTAGATTAATAAATCATAACTAAAAGAATAATAATAATTTTAGCAAAGGACAGTAACAATTTTAACTAGTCGTTTTTTAACGAAAACCGAATTTCTTTACGCTATAGCAACTTCTTCATTTGAACACTTACTGGACATAATAATTACCGGGAAAATCAAAAGCCCTCAATCAAGTAAGCTTAAAAAAGCAATCTACCAACCTTCAAAGGTCCCTTGGGTTTGGCGGGCTTGCTGACCACAGTGACCTCAATCTCCACGCTATCCACGCCTGTATCATTCTTCGCGGTCACCACGTACTTTCCACCATCAGCTCTAGTGACCTTCTGCAGTACGAAGGTCGTATGATAATCTTGGTTCTCGATCTTGAGACGCTCATCAGATTTTAGGACCTGGTCGTTACGGGTCCAGGTAATTGTTGGTTCGGGTTCTCCTTTGACATCTGCTTCGAATTTGAGCGTCTGTCCCACTTTGATCTTGCGCTTTTGAAGGTTCTTGCGGTCGATGTGCGGTGCCACTGTTTAGAAATTAAATATTATATTTATAGGTTATGTTATGGAAGGTCGGTAAATTTGGTAACAATGAAGTAATTTGAAACAAGTATATTTTTTAAATTAATTGTATTGAACACACTAATACGCACATAAACTTTGATTTGAGTAATTTAACAGCCTTAAGAAGATGTATGTGTAAGGTAGAAGATGTTTCTATTACGTTTACATAACAGGATATTCAAAAATTTACCACAAGAATAATGAATATGAAGAATTTGATAGTTATTACTTATTATCAACGTTCAAAATTCTTGTAAGAACTTAAAATTTTAGTATTTAAGCTATTGCATAGCTTCTATCGCAGGCCCTGAGCGCGGGAACCGAATCGAGACATTCCGTAACGAAAAAACCTCACGCTCTCCACGGGGACGGGCACGGAGGTGTGGCTTGAAGGCATAGCATGCAATAGCTTTACCGCGGCAGTCCCCGAGTTCCACACGTCTTTTTTTTATATTGATATCATTGATGTAAGATAAACCGAATATACTAAAGAATTTGTCGAAAAAAATGACCTCTACGAAATACGATTTTAATTTGAGGGAAAATTTACATTTCCTTATTTATTTGGTTATTTAAATCAATGATTAATATGGAATCCAGCCAAAATACTCACAGAATCTCGGCTTAGCGACCACCGACTTGCTGGGCTCCGAGGGTTCACCAGGCCCAGCCTTATTGACCGCAATCACGCGGAACTGGTACTCGTGTCCTTCCTCCACGTCTGTAACGCGGCCGGTCGGACGCTCGCCCGTTGTGCGCAGACAGTCTGACCAGACCCTGGAGATTTTTATTAATAATTGCTTAAAATTTGTTTTATTTGGTAGGTGATGAAAATAGATGTGTCCTGCTGTTTTCTGATTCAACAGTCATTCTAAAATAAATGATACGTTCGAATTCCGTCATAATCGAATTTTTACTTATACTTTTTTTTTATTTTTCTGCAAATTTATATATAAATGGCATTTAATGCTATAAAACGAATAATATTAAAGAACTGAGCCAAAAGAACATTTATATCATTCGCAGAAGGTCATCAGCTAAAGTGTGAGAAGACTTATATAAAATAATAATATAAGAAAGTACTTATACAAATTAACAAATCTTGAAGAAACTTCCAAATAGCCTTTTATTTTTTTAAAGCAGTAATAACTACGCACCTGCTACCCTTCTCCCGCTTTTGAATAATATATCCAGTGATGGGAGCACCTCCATCTTCCTTTGGTGGAGACCATTCCAGGTCCACGAAGTCTTTGTCCCAGTTCCGTGGTTCTGGTCTTCCGGGCTTGCCGGGCTCGTCTGTTATATATTTATTACTTAAGTTATTAATAGTGCAAACAGGATTTTTTATTATTCTTTATTAAATATTTTGAAATTATTGCGAAAAATAAAAACAATTATGACTTTAGTTCACTTATTACGAAATTTTATATTGACTGTAAGGAAAAACTAAGGAAAAAGTCTTCTTGAAAATCAGTAATTATATATCCCACTGCACAGGTAGTAAGTAGTTCTATATTCTATTAAACATAATATTTTGAATTGAAACTTCTTTAGGCGCGTGGAGAGTAAAGTAGCAAGCTCGCATCATGGCAATACAGTCACGTCACGTAAGGCGACGTTTTGGTATCCTTGAATCTTGCCAAAGAAGTTTCATTTCTAACACGTGTGCTTGGCACACGCGTTCTTTTTTGACGTGACAACGTCTTATAATTCGATAGAGCCGGCTGCACGCACGAAAAAACATGACTCATGCGGCGTTACCTCGCTCTGAGGCGTTCCATGTAAGGCTTGAAGTGCGAGCGAGAGCGCGGAACGAGCGACAAAGAAGCACAATCGGACGTTGTCACGTTCAACTATCGTCAGTAAACCGACTTTACAGACAACCATTTTTTATTATCCAATCAGCACTCACCAAACGGATTCTTAGCAATAATAGTCTTTTCGGTCTCCAGTTCCTCCGACTCGCCCTCCTTGTTGACGGCCTTCACGCGGAACTTGTAGGGTTTGCCCTCTTGGAGGCCGGCCACGTTGGCCTTGCAGTCCTTGGCCGTGCCGCATGGGATCCATTGGCCTGGAAGAATGTGATTAATATGAATTTATTATCGAACGAAGTCCATTAAATATGAATATGATTAATATAATTAAGGTAATAAGAAAGTGAACTCCTATGTGCCCTAGTGGGGTAAGGGGCAGATGCATTATACATCTGTTTCACTGATCGATTTTTTTCGACGAGCATTCTGTGTCCTGCCAGACCGAGATATTGTTTTTTCTTCGTCTCCACCGGGAATCGAACCCAAGACCCCTCGGTTCTACGCTCACGCGTCAACCACTGTACCAAGGAGGCGGTCAAATTAAAGGTATAGAATAAAAATTAACTAAGCAAGATGTAATAGCGGTCTTAAAACATCTTGACTTGGTCTGATCAGTAAGCAAATTTGTTGTGTAACAATTTATCATAGGCAAAATGGAAATGTACGGTTTAAAAATTTCTGGATATATCTGTTAAGTTTATATGTCAGTTAAAATAATAAATAATAAAGGATAATAAACATCAGAAAGTGGTAAATAGGGACATTATCAGCAAGCGATTAAACCGATCCTTGTGATTGTTTTACTGCTTATTAATATCAAAACCTGAAACCTAACTTCAATTCTAAAAAATACTCAGAATTCAAAACGAATACATTTCTATTTTAGAAAATGTGTTTGAGAAATGAACCTATGAAATACTGGCATTTATTTTATCTGCATCGTTATTTACCAATAATAAAGTATCAATCCTTAATTCCGAGTTTAGCCCAAAATATCAAGAAAATAAGGTCCTTTTACAGTTTTTTTATTTTACTATTATGTATAAAAACAGCATACCAGTAAGCGGATCGAGTTTCTCAATTTCATAATACTCGATGGGCGATCCGCCATCGTCCTCCGGCTTCTGCCATGTCAGCGTGCAGCTGTTCTTTGTGACGTCGGATACTTCTAGCGGGCCCTTGGGCTTGGATGGTTTACCTGGACAAATTTAAAGAATAAATCATTGGTAAAAACAATATTTTGACTGACCGGTTGGCTTGGTTGGTAGTGGCCCTGCCTTCCAAGTCAGATGTCGTGGGTTCGATCCCCACCCGGGGTTAATATTTGTGTGATGAACATAGATGTTTGCTCTGTGTCTGGGTGTTAATTATTATCTATATAAGTATTTATTTAAAATAATATATGTATGTTTATCAGCCATCTGGTTTCCATAACACAAGCGAAAGCTTAGTATGGGATCAGATCGTGCCGTGTGTGAAAATTGTCCCGAAATATAAAAAAAAAATATTGCAAAAAAATCTAATGTTATCATTCATTTGTTGTGTGATGTTCATTTATATAAGAGCCTTGTTAGTAATTTCTAAATTACTATGTTAGAAAGACAAAAGATTTAAATTATTGACATAGCGTAAGCGTTGGAATGTAAAATAATTGATAATTTAGAAAATGAACTAGGAAAATGGACGATGTTGATTGCAACATAGTATTGCGAATAAGAAAAAAGTAGATAAAAACGATATAAAAGGACAGCATGTTACAGAATGTTACTAATCGAGCTCTTTTGTTGAATTTTTAAAGTGTACATAGCATAAAATATTAAATTGGTTTGATTCAACATTTTATGTGAACTAACTGTGCACCGCGGTTTTACCCGCATGTTTAAAAAATTATTAATAATCAGTTTTGACTTTCCGACCATTTTATTATCTGTATAGATTAATAGTAAACCCAACTCACCAACAATAATAATCTCCACATCCGCTTCATCTTCACCAACTTCGTTCTTCGCCTTAATGGTGTATTTGCCGCTATTGGCGCGTTTGCTCTTGGTCATCAGGAACTTGGTGTTATAGTCCACGTTGATGATCTCCAGATTGTCCCTGTTGGCCAACTGTTGGCCATTGAAGTGCCAAGTGACAGTGGCCGGTGGTTCGCCGAAGACTTTAATGTCCAGGGAAACTGGGAGACCAGCTTTGACGGTGATGGGGTTGAGGTTGGTGCGGTCGATGCGGGGTTTCACTGTAAAATAAAGTTAAGAATGTATTGTATGAATGTATGTTTTGTACCAAGGAGACTGCAATTTGTTTGCTCAATTATCCAGTCTATAATATATTAATAAGTCTATGTGTTTTAGTGGGTTTGAAATTGTTTCCATATTTTAAAGGAACATCAAAGGGATACATATTTAGTTTCTATTAAATAGAAATTGCTGTAGATCTTTCTAATTATATAAAGGGCATAATATATTTTCCAAAGAGTACCAATTTTTCAAAAGTAATGTTATTTTTAGACATTAATGTAACATTTATTGTAGGTTGTTTTATTATTATTGTCAGATGACATCATCATAGATAATATGATGCCAATAACTTTGAAAATCTTGAAAACATACGATTTTTTCTTGTCTTTAGTCTTTTATTGTCCACTGAAAAAAAAACGAAATTAAATTTATATACTTACAGAATCTCGGTTTAGCAGTATGCCAGTTGGTATTCTCTGAGGGTTCAGATTGTCCCGCCTTGTTCACGGCCCTCACCCTAAACTGGTATTGGTTGCCCTCCTCCAGTTTAGGTACTGTGCCTTGGCACACGTTGCCGTGGATTTCCGCCATCTTTAATTTTAGTTATGAATGAATAATTGAACAATGTTAGATGTATAATGCATATACATTTCTATAAATATTTTTAACCAAAACTATGACAACTATGATTGTTACTTACAACTTTCATTATATTTTTTTTTTACTTAGGTCGTCTTTGACCGTTAGACCGTTCCAATGAGCTCTCTATTATATAATTTTTAAAACTAACTATTAAATTAATCATTATACTGCATTTTGAGTCAATTTAAGTAACACGATGTACAAGATATTGAAATAAAAATTGTACGACTTCATAGAATCAAAATATAATTATATTTTAACCGCAGTTTCAAATTACTTTTCAAACTTCGTTCAAAGAACGATATCATACTGTTTTTTTTTATTGCGGGTAGTAATTAAAAACAACATACCTTAACAAACTCCCCACGATCTCGATCCATAGCTTCAATAATATACCCAGTGATGGGTGCACCATTATCCCTGATGGGCGGTTCCCACTTCAACTTCACAGACTTCTCGTCCCAGTCCACGATGTCAGGTAGACCTGGAGGAGCTGGTACATCATACGGGTTCTTCGCGAGGATCCCGTGGTCAGTTTCCAAGGGTTCAGATTCGCCTTCCTCGTTGAGGGCCTTGACGCGGAATTGGTAAGTGTGACCCGGTTCTAGGCCTGTGTGTGGAAATTATTTTGTTTAAAACTGTCGTAGATATAAATGTAGCGAGATTTATAAACAGTATCATTATTTAGTTGTTTTACGAAATAGTCAGATTAATGAAAAATACAGGAACACTGTTTTACTGGATGCCTATTTTTATCTATATCCAAGGCATAATTCGAAAGCATCTGATTCATTGTGGAGAGATTTTGAATTATTGTTTAACTAGATCTATTTAAACTTACAACAATGTAATTTCAAAAATGTCATAAATACAAAATTACCAGCACTTAAAACGTCAATTTATACATATAGCCAATATCAAAGTAAGATCTATCATCACTGAAGCAATTAAAATAAACTATACACCAAAAGAACTACAGTTAAGACGGTTTTTTTAGAATCTATGTTCGTAGCTACAAATGACGTATTTTAAATATACACATTTTTCCCCGTATCAACTCAGTGACATTTCATAATTCGAGCAATATCATTTACAATCCTGTCCATCTTTTTTTTTTTTTTTATTAGGTTCACCAAACTGGACATAGCACTACAAAAATAGATATGGGTATTCTATGATACATCACAAGTAATAGGTGCTAGACCTTCTAGAGGTGAACACAGCCTGCAATAATAAGTACGCGAATACATATTTACATTATTACAATATTAACATTATTTAGAAAAATAACATTATGGATCAATTTAAATACAATATTTATGCAATTTTGGAAACTAATTTTTTAAATGAATTTAGGGATGCGCTAAATATATCGACGTTATTACATACTTTTTCGTTGTAAGCTGAACACATGCGGTGCAATGACGAGTGTTGAGCGTAGTTTGTACGACAAAAGGGAAGACTAAACGTTTTCATGTTAGTGGGACGGCTGAATGGCCTTGGTACATGTATGCTAATTTTTCCTAATAATTGAGAATTATCTATTTTACCATTTATAATTTTGTATAGAAACACGATATCAGAAAGGGTCCGTCTGCTTTCAAGATGTTATTGAACTTAGCAGATCATTTTTAGCAGATCAAAAAAAAAATGTGAGTTCTTATCGCGTGCAGTTGAGTTCTACAGTTCCTGATACTTTTTAGAAATAGTTCTGGCGTTTTTACGTTAACAAACGACATTTGAAAAAACCCGACCTGGACCCGGCTTAACGTGATGCTAAGACGTAATGCTACGACGTGATGCTACGGCGTGATGCTACGGCGTGATGCTACGGCATGTTGCTACGGCATGCTGCTACGGCATGTGTTACGGCGTGATGCTACGCTGTGATGCTACAGCGTGATGCTACGACGTGATGCTACGACGTGATGCTACGGCTGGATGCTACGCTGTGATGCTACGACGTGATGCTACGGCGTAATGCTACGGCATGTGTTACGGCGTGATGCTACGCTGTGATGCTACAGCGTGATGCTACGGTGTGATGCTATGATGTGATGCTACGGCATGATGCTACGGCGTGATGCTACAGCATGATGCTACGGCATGATGCTACGGCATGATGCTACGGCGTAATGCTACGGCGTGATGCTTCGGCATGATGCTACGGCATGATGCTATGACATGATGCTACGGCATGATGCTACGGCAAGATGCTACGGCATGAAGCTACGGCATGATGCTACGGCATGATACTACGGTGTGATGCTACGGCGTGATGCTACGGCATGTTGCTACGGCATGCTGCTAAGGCATGGTGCTACGGCGTGATGAAATATGACATAAATAAATTTTCTAGTGTTTCATTTTACGCAAGTATTTCTAAAAAGTATCAGGAACTGTAGAACTCAACTGCACGCGATAAGAACTCACATTTTTTTTGATCTGCTAAAAATGATCTGCTACGGGAAGTTGGCAGATAAATTTTTTCAAATGTCGTTTTTTAAGGTAAAAACGCCAGAACTATTTCTAAAAAGTATCAGGAACTGTAGAACTCAACTGCACGCGATAAGAACTCACATTTTTTTTTGATCTGCTAAAAATGATCTGCTACGGGAAGTTGGCAGATCATTTTTTCAAATGACGTTTTTTAAGGTAAAAACGCCAGAACTATTTCTAAAAAGTATCAGGAACTGTAGAACTCAACTGCACGCGATAAGAACTCACATTTTTTTTTGATCTGCTAAGTTCACTAACATGCTTTCAAGCGATTTCATTTTAAAGTGCATAAGTCTAGAAGAATAAGACGTTAGGTTACGGCAAAGATTGTGAGTGAAAATTAGGTGGTACAGGAATTGTTTCTGTATCCGTTCCAACCGCTGTATGTGTACGGCATAAGTAGGATTCCACACAGGGCTACAGTATTCGAGGAGAGATCGTACGTAGGAATTAAAAAGCAATACTGGTACTTCAGAGTCATTAAAGAATTTGCTCTGTCTAATGATGAATCCAGAAAGGCGTGAGGCCCTTGTTGCTACCGAGTCCATGTGCTCGCGAAAGTCGACTTTTGTGTCCACTTTTTTAAAATGTGTCCATAATTTTTTAGTCAATTAATGTAATAACATAAAGAACTATAGAAAAATTGCGAAATTTTCTTTTATTACCATAAACGTTAGGGTTTTTGCTATACGTACACGTATGAATCAAAAAAATATCACGTCACGTTCATACCCAAAAATATGCCTAAAAGTGAATAGAGAAATGAGTCACGTGTGACTCATGAACTTATCCCAATTCGTTCGCGAATCATATTTGACTCATTGGACAGGGAAGTTGCTAACACTGACCAGTAACAGTAGCCTCCGTGACATCAGGGTCTATGGTCCCAGCAAGAGACCACTTCCCAGTGATGGTGTCCATCTTCTCCACGATGACAAACTTTCGCATTTATCCATACTAATATTATAAATGCGAAAGTAACTCTGTCTGTCTGTCTGTTACTCAATCACGCCTAAACTACTGAACCAATTTGCATGAAATTTGGTATGGAGATATTTTGATACCCGAGAAAGGACATTTACTTTTTATTGCGAAATATGTACCACGGGCGAAGCCGGGACGGACCGCTAGTAATATATATAGTAGGATTCTAACACTGACCAGTAACAGTAGCCTCCGTGACATCAGGGTCAATAGTCCCAGCCGGGGACCACTTCCCGGTGATGGTGTCCATCTTCTCCACGATGTATGCGCTGAGCGGCAGACCGCCCGTGTGCTTGGGCTTGCTCCAGGACAACTTGACGTGTTCTGCGTGCACGTCCGACACTTCGAGCGGGCCTTCCGGTTTGCCTGGCTTATCTGGGGAATTATTATTTTGGGTGTTATTTAATGTTGTGGGACGCTTTCATGTATATAGATAGGTGTAACAATTATGTATAATGATTCATATATTTTATAAACTTCAGATTATACATTCGTATTATTTTAACGAATCTTTATTGACACCTACTTTAGTTAAATATTAAAAGACAAGTTAAAAGATCAGAACTTTTCAATAAGTCATTAAAGGCTGATTTTTCAATCCTTGGTTAAAACTTATTCGTCGAATAATGTATAAAACTACCATTTTAAAAACGTATTCTAATTGCCCGTATTTGACAGTGTACGTGAGATTTTAATATTATCGTGTAATACTTTATTGGACGGATAAGTTTTATCCAAGCATTGAAAAATCGGCCCTTAGATAGCTACGCATGTACACCTTTTTGAGTACAAAATTTAAAATTTCTCTTTGATCATAGATTCTTCCTGAAAATTATAATGAGAGTTAACTATATACCTCATGTTTATAGATATGCTTTGTAGGAGTTAAATTTCATTTTACATCCTCAAATCTATTTTGAGGATATTTTGCAAAATAAAGTTACAAAATACCAAAATACCCGTATTGGTAGGTATACCAACTTTCATTAAAATATTAACGCAATATTTTTTTCTTATTTTCCACGAATTATTCCACAAAATTAACTTACCAAGAACAGTAATCTCAACAGTGGCTTCATCAACACCGGAGTCGTTTTCCGCCTTCAGCGTGTATATGCCAGTATTCTTCCAGGACGACTCGAAGATCTGCAGCTTCGTGTTGTAGTCCTCGTTCTCCAGCTTAACACCTGGAGCGGTCTCGATGACCTGGAAGGTTTAGATGTTAGTTCTGGATTGACAGGATGTGAATGAATGGCTAGAATCGGGGTATATTCGTTTTTGCTATAGCAAATGGCACATTTCATTCATTTCGACTGACCAGTTGGCTTGGTTGGTAGTGGCCCTGCCTTCCAAGCCAGAGGTCGTGGGTTCGATTCCCACCCGGGGCAAATATTTGTGTGATGAACATAGATGTTTGCTGTGTCTGGGTGTTAATTATCTATGTAAAGAATACATTTGTTTTTTCTGTGCTATTTATTATCTGTTGTGTGTTTGACATTTAAAAGTGACATTGATGCTCTGTATTCTCTGTATTTTCTGATTTCTATGATTGTCAATTTTTTTTTTATGGATTAAAGGCTTTAAATGTTGTTTTTTTATTACAACGAAAAAACGCAACTGTCTTTAATTCATTTCCCAATATTATTATCATTATAAAACAACATTTTCTGCAAATATTTCACGAAGTATGGAGAAGTTAAGATTTGATTTTTGTGTGAAAACAGCACCAGATGGAAAATCGAACGTGATTTGCATAACCTCAATAGGAACACCTGATGGTAAAACTTTTGCCATACCGGCCGACTATCAAAATGCAAGTTTACATAAACTTATAACAAATACATCAAACTATGCCAAGATAAGAAAAACATTGAATAAAAGACATCAGACAAGGAAAATATGGATAACTTTAACTGAGGAAATATCAAAGACTTATTTAGATGAAGAACAAAATATACAGTTTAATGATTTTTATCTTGAAGAGATTAAGGAAAACATAAATGATCAAGAATCTTTCACTAGAAGCTCAAATGAAACATTAGAGAAACTATTAGAGAAATTACTTGAAGAAAAGCAAAAAAAATCTGAAACTCAAAACTTGGGGAAAATTGCAAAGGATTTTGTGATTGAAAAATTCACTGGTAGAAATACAAATGCTTACCAATGGATTAAGGATTTCAACAAAGAATGCGAACGCTTTCATATTAATGAAGACAGAAAAAAAATTGAAATTTTAAAACAGTTTTTAGAATATCCTAGTGTGAATTGGTACAGTTGTATGTTAATAAAATTAACAATAGAATCAGAGTGGATTAAATGGGAAAAAAACTTTTGTGAAACATTTGGAAACAAAGGTTGGTCGCCAATCAGATATGCTCTTGGATTTAAATACCAAACAGGTTCATTGCTTGAGTACGCATTAAAAAAAGAAAAATTGTTATTAGAGGTGAGGAAGACGATTGATACTGGTACTCTTATAGACCTTATAGCCGCAGGCCTGCCTAATTACCTGAGTGATAAAATTGACCGAGAGACATTACAAGCAACCGAAGACCTCTACAACGAGATAGGGAAATTAGAACATCTTGTTGGGAGGAACAAATATGAAAAAAAATACCACACATACTCTGACATAAAAACAAAAAAATATGAAGAAAAGAAACCCTGCCAAATTTGTGCTACTGAGAAAAAAGTGAAACGTTTTCACCCCGAGGAAACCTGCTGGTTCAATGTTAAAAACCAAAAGGCAATGGTGAAAAGTGTAAATAACTCGGAATTAGAAATTGAACTTAATAAGGAGAATCCAAAAAACTAGAAATACCACCATTAATAAAAGTAAAGTTGTTATTAAATGATACTTTAAAAGTTACCGCAATTTATGATTCTGGTTCAAATGTATCTTTAATTAATGCAAAATTATTGAAAATACATGAAAAAGAAGAAGACACACTTTATAAGCAAACTGCAAACTTGAAAACTATTAATGGTGAGAAGAAAACAAAAGGTATGGTAACACTAAAAATAAAAATATATAATATTGAAAGTAAAATGAATGTTTTTGTTATAGATAATGAAAATTTTCACTATGATTTTCTCATTGGTTTGGATTGTATAAAAAAATTTAGATTACTCCAAGATGAAAAATTGAATATCATACAATGTAATTTTGAAAAAAAAAACGAGAATAATGTTCAAAATAAAGAGGATAACAAAAATGAAGGCTCCCTAATGGATATTTTCAATTCAATGAATGACGAAATTCCTGATGTACTAGGTGACAAAAACCAACAAGATGTTTCTCTATGCTCTGAGGTACCCAAAAAAAACATGAACCATAAAAACAGATGCGAAATTAATTTCAATGAACATATAAACTTCAGTGAATTTGAAATTTCAGTAAACCACCTCGACTTATGTAAACAAACTGAAATTGATAAACTTATAGAGAAATACAAATCAGTCTTTGCCAAGGACAAATACGACGTTGGTACAGTACGAGATTATGAAGCTCAGATTGACTTGACAGTAGATAAATATTGCTACAAGCGCCCATACAGATGCTCAATGGAAGATAGAAAAGAAATTGAAAATCAAATATCAAAACTATTGAAAAACAATTTAATCGAGGAATCCTATAGCCCTTTTGCTGCTCCGGTGACCCTGGCATATAAGAAAGAAGATGGGAAAAGATCGAGACTGTGTATAGATTTCCGGGAATTGAATAAAATTGTTATCCCTCAATCACAGCCTTTTCCTTTGATTGAAGACTTGATGGTGAAGACTGTAAACTGTGAGTTTTATTCTACTTTTGATATAAATTCAGCATTTTGGTCCATTCCTTTGAAGGTTCAAGACAGATATAAGACGGCATTTGTCACGCAAGAAGGCCATTTCCAGTGGACATGTCTCCCATTTGGTTTAAAGACAGCTCCAGCGATTTTCCAAAGAATATTGACAAACATAATAAGAAAATACAAACTATCAGATTTTGCAGTAAATTTTATCGATGATATTTTAATTTTTTCAAAAAATTTCAGGGACCACATAACACATATATCAAAACTGCTGGAGGCAATACAAACGGAAGGATTTAGACTGAAATTCTCGAAATGCACTTTTGCAAACAATCATGCCAAATATTTGGGACACATAATAGAAAAGAATTCAGTAAGACCTCTCAAAGATTATTTAACAGCTGTCAGAAACTTCCCCATTCCAGAAACAAGAAAAAATATACGCCAGTTCCTTGGAAAAGTAAACTTTTATCATAAATTTGTGCCACATAATGCAATTATTCTGGATCCATTACACAACTTACTACGGAAAGATGTAAAATTTCTATGGACCAAAGATTGCCAAGAATCATTTGATAAAATAAAGGAATTACTATGCTCAAAACCAATTCTAAAAATATTTGACCCAGAACAACCAATAAAAATTTACACTGATGCTAGTATTAAAGGAGTGGGAGCTGTGTTAAAACAGGAAGATGAAAACGGAATAAATAAACCTGTAGCTTACTTTTCAAAAAAATTGACAGAGACGCAAAAGAAAAAGAAGGCAATATTTTTGGAATGCTTAGCAATAAAGGAAGCTGTAAAATACTGGCAGCACTGGCTTATGAATAAAGAATTTGTAGTATACTCAGATCATAAACCATTAGAAAATATGAACATCAAGTCTAGGACTGATGAGGAGCTGGGTGATTTGACATATTATTTATCCCAATACAATTTTAAGATAAAATATAACCCGGGACTGACAAATCAAGAAGCTGACTGTTTAAGCAGAAATCCAGTCTTAGAAACTAATGACAATACAGAAGATTTCTTAAAAGTTGTAAACTTAATAAACATAAAAGATATAAAACAGGACCAAGACACAAATCTAAATCTACAGGATGAAAAATCAAAATTTATACTAGAGAATAACATTTATTACAAAAAGAATAAAAACAGGAAAAAAATTATACTATCAGAAGCATTTAGCAAAACACTAATTAGAGATGTCCACAATACTTACTGCCACATTGGGATAACACAAATGATAAATAAAATAACCCCTTTCTATACAGCAAAGAATATCATCGCAAACATTAAGAAAATTTGTGAACAATGTGACATTTGTATAAAAAACAAATCAAGAAGGAAGACAAAATTTGGGTTAATGTCCCACTTAGGCCCAGCAACACACCCATTTGAAATTATGTCAATCGATACCATTGGAGGTTTCGGAGGATCAAGGTCCACAAAAAAATACCTACATCTCCTGGTTGATCATTTTACACGATATGCTTATATTTTGACATCAAGAAATCAAAACTCCAATGATTTCATCAAGTTGATAAAAAATGTGACACAAAGCAATCAAATTGGTATGGTATTAACAGACCAATATCCTGGCATAAATTCCAAAGAATTTAAAGACTTCCTGAAAAAGAAAAACATAACAATGGTATTCACTGCTGTGGACGCACCATTTTCAAATGGACTTAATGAAAGGTTAAACCAAACTTTAATAAATAGGATAAGGTGTAAAATAAACGAAGGGGACAAGAAGACTGCATGGACGACTATTGCACAAAAATGTGTAGAAAAATATAATGAAACAGAGCATACAGTTACTAAGTTCACACCAAAATATCTTTTGGAAGGAGAGAAAATGGACATTTTACCACCAGAATTGAAATCAAGAGGCACAGTAGAAGATCTCAAAAGAGACAGGAAAATAGCATTTGAAAATTCAATAAAATCTCACAACTATAATAAAAAAATATATGATCTGCATAGAGAAGAATATAAATTTGAAGTGGGTGATAGTGTATATGTAGAAAACGGAAACCGGCTGAATAGGAAGAAAATGGATGAATTAAGGATTGGACCATACAAAATCCTAAGAAAAATTTCAAATTCAATCTATGAAGTTGATGTTGGACATAAGAAGACGGAGTCAAACTTCTACCATATTACAAAATTATCTCCAGTAATGGCTAGCTCCTAATCGAACAATCATTTTGATTGTTCTCTCCAAAGGGGGGAGATGTAAAGAATACATTTGTTTTTTCTGTGCTATTTATTATCTGTTGTGTGTTTGACATTTAAAAGTGACATTGATGCTCTGTATTCTCTGTATTTTCTGATTTCTATGATTGTCAATTTTTTTTTTATGGATTAAAGGCTTTAAATGTTGTTTTTTTATTACAACGAAAAAACGCAACTGTCTTTAATTCATTTCCCAATATTATTATCATTATATCTATATAAGTATTTATTTAAAATTATATATGTATGTTTATCAGCCATCTGGTTTCCATAACACAAGCGAAAGCTTAGTATGGGATCAGATCGTGCCGTGTGTGAAAAATGTCCTGAAATATCTATTTATTTATTTATTTTTAAAATTGAAGATGAGTTTTTATACAAATTGATAGTGACTTAAAACACAGCGAAAAATATTTCAACAATGATCATTTCACGTCCCGCTAATACCTAAAATTTATTTCTGCGCATCGGATCGTACGATGTTTCGAGCCGCCATTAATTTTGAATCGTACTATACTGACTAGTGTATAGTTACATAATTGTACAAGTATAATTTCTTAGTCCATAAAATTAAAGAAAGGTTCGCTTGAATGTTCGGATTTTATTAAATTAAAAATATCCTCCTACCGTCATTTATTTCCAGACTTCATACCCAGTTTTAAACCTACCTTGTTAGCGAAGGTCCAAGTCTTGGTCGGTGGAGGTTCACCCTTGATGTCGACGTCCAATTTAATAGTCGTGCCCGCACGTACGCGGATCGCCACCATCTTGTCACGGTTGATGTGTGGTTTCACTGCAAATAAATGATTATATTATTAAGGGCCGATTTTTCAATGCTTGGATACTATAAATAATAAAACTTATCCGTCCAATAAAGTATTACACGATAATATTAAAATGTCTCGTAAACTGTCAAATACGGGCAATTAGAATACGTTTTTTAAATGGTAGTTTTATACATTATTCGACGAATAAGTTTTATCCAAGGATTTAAAAATCAGCCCTTATACATTTAAATTGATGTTTTAAGAATGAGCAATGTTAGTTTTCTGATATTTATTCTTCTTTGATAAATGAGCAATTTAACACTGAAATTATTTTTCAAATCGGAACAACCAAACAAACGAACTTTTTCGCTTTATAATATTTGTATAATACTTAGTTATGTATTTCTGATAGATTGTATTATTTATATACGATAATATTGTTGCGAAATTCCCTATATTATAATGTCGTAGCTTTAAACGCTATATTTAATTGGCATAAACCCGTGATAATATTCAATATACATATAGTCAAAGTAATTTTATCAAAATATAGAATTTCATTTCTACCCTTCATTTTCAAGGTACATACGAAGAGACAAACAAACTCACAGAATCTAGCCTTAGCCAAGTGCGGCTGTGTGGGCTCTCCGGGTTCTCCGGGACCGGCCTTGTTGACCGCCCTCACGCGGAACTGGTAAGTGTTGCCCTCCTTCAGCTCTGGCACACGGGCCTTGCATTCTGGCGTCTGTGGGATATAGAGATAGATATATTATACTGTTATTTTAAAAATTATTTCATGGCTTTACAATAAATAAAGAATTTCCAATAAATACTTCTATAGCTTCACAATAAATAGAGAAACTTATCGGTAGCGAAAGATTTTTTTTTCTACAGAAATCAGTTTTAAAATCGTGTTTTACCATGCTTGATATAAAAAAAATTTAGATTTTTTGAACAATTTTAAATACAATTACAATTTTAATTATGTACGTTATTCTTTTGTGTGTTATGATTAATATGTGTTTCGCAAAAAATTATAATTTTTTTTATCATTCAACGAATTTTACCAGACAATTTTAATAACAATTTTCAAAGAGCTTATAGTTCCTAATCACTATAATTTTACATTGATAACATCGAATCATTTTAACCTAACTTTTTCCCAAACTTTCCCCAAAAATTTCCATCTCTACCAACAAATTCAACCCCTATTTTCCACTTACCGTAGTAACAAGCGCCTCTTGCCAGTGTCCATATTTGTCTTTTTTCTCAATAACGTATCCAGTGATGGGAGCCCCACCATTGTTCTTCGGCGCTTCCCACTTGAGGTCCACGCGGTCCACGTCCCAGTCCTCGATTGTTGGGACTGAGGGCTTTCCGGGGATATCTGTATTCAAATTTATATTTATTTATTTGTCAAAAAAGGTGCAGTGGAAGAAACAGTATAACAACATTATGTCATTGTTATTGTCATTTTCTTCTAATAGCGTGCACGGTGCAAGTATATGACGATCTAAGCATAAAATGTCAAAAAAACTCGTCACAAGATATTGATTATATAGACGTATTTTTTTAAATTTACGCTGAATTCAGTAAGTATAGCATTATTTCACAAAGACCTTGAGCACGAAGAAGCTAATGTGATGTCAATATTACGTGTGTAAGTTGTAAAGTATTGTGAGTCAGTCTCAATAAATGGTGTGTATTACTAACACGATTTTAATATGAAAATATAAAAAAACCAATTCCTTCATCGAAAAAGGGAGGATTGTCGACTGGCCGGCCGTTAAGGCCTCCATGAACATCAGAAAGTTGTTTATATGTTCTGTAGCGAAATATATTTCGCTACAGAACATATAAACAACTTCAACCTCGTACTCCTCTCCTGCAGACCCTTGGAACACTTACCATAAGGATTCTTAGCAACAATAGAGTGGTCAGTCTTCAGCGGCTCCGACTCGCCCTCCTCATTGACCGCCTTCACGCGGAACTCGTACTCCTCTCCCTCCTGCAGACCCTTGATCTCCATCTCCGTGTCATCTGTCTTGCCGACGGGCACCCAGCGACCGGTGGCCTTGTTCAGTTTCTCTACCACGTAGCCGGTTACCGGCTTGCCTGGATATTAATAAGTTTATATAATCTTATATATAAAAATGAATCGCAAAATGTGTTGGTAAGCGCATAACTCGAGAACGGCTGAACCGATTTCGATAATTCTTTTTTTATTATATTCCTTGAAGTACGAGGATGGTTCTTATGTAGAGAAAACGTAAATATGTACCACGAGCGAAGCCGGGGCGGACCGCTAGTAAATAAATATAAATAAATATTATAGGACATTATTACGCAAATCGACCTAGTCCCACAGTAAGCTCACCAGTAGTGACCGGGCATATATAAGAATTTTTAACATAGGATAAATTATCGACGACATATTATATCGGCCAACGTTGTGGATTATGGCCTTTTGGGAAGCCCATGTCCCAGCAGTGGGAACATGTATAGGCTGATGATGATGATGAACAAAGAATACATATTACATTATTAAGTTTATTGAATTGTTGTTGTTGAACTTTATTAGAGGCTTGTATACCTGTAGTGGTAACAAGCAAGGGCTGATGATATTGACGATAGTGACAATAGAGAAAATGAAATTCATAACACAAAAAAAAACATCGATAGCAAAGATGAAATCGTTGGCAAATATGATATCGATGACGAAAATGATATCGATGACGATGATGATATCGATGACGATGATGATATCGATGGCATCAGTAACACTAACGACACAGTCGATGCAGACGATAATAATTATTAAAGAAACATAATTACACTCAAACCAAATTCGATAAACACGAATAGACACTACAGTAAAATATCTCACCTCCATCGTCCTCCGGCTTCTTCCACGAGAGTTTACAACCGTTCTTGGTGACATCAGCGACCTTCAGTGGACCACCAGGTTTGCTTGGAGACGAGAGCACAGTGATCTCAACCTCCGCTTCATCAGAACCGTGCTGGTTCGTCGCCAGGATACGGTACGTGCCGGTCATGGCACGGACCGAGTCCTTAATGTCTAGTTTGGTGTTGTAGTCAACGTTGATTACGTTCTCTGTGACCTGGAGAGGTATGAGGATTTATTTTTGGATTTCAGGCAATGAATTGCTTAAATTTGATAGTGTTTTCACTGGTATAAACATATAATTTTTTTCTTTATCCTGAGCAGTGTAAGAGCGAGTTAATAATTTAATTGTAGGTACAACAAATTGAACAAAGGAATTTGAAATCAAATAATCCTTAACACAGCTAATCAATTAAACTGTTATATTGACCAATTACATACTATCCTGCTTCCTACGAATATTATAAACGCAAAAATTGTAAGAATGTAATCGTCAAACTACATTAAGACGATTCAAAACTGCTTCTATAGACATCTAATTGAATAAATAAACATTCGTTTAGTTCATAAATTAAGCAATTATTTTAACCATTCAAAGATATATTGATTTGTAATTTTTTGCACATAGTGACCATCGAACCCACCTCAGTCTCGACATCCTTCCACTTCCTGAACCACTGCACCTTCGGCGCCGGTTCACCTCTAACGTTCACGTCGAAGAATATCGGCTTGCCCGCACGAACCGCCACCGCCTTTAGGTTGGTGCGGTCGATACGCGGTTTCACTGGACAAAATTAATATTAATTATAAGAAAAAAAGAATAGAATAAACATGACGAACAGAGAAACTACTCTTTCTTTGGAAGTCGGTATAAAGTTGAGATCAGGAAAAAAATATAATGATAATTGACGTAAAATATTTTTTTTTTCGGTTCATATAGACAAGTGTATGTAAAAAGGATAAAAATACAATTAGGATGATCCTGACACCATTTCCAGAACTTATATGAAAAAAATGGATATTCAATTATTACATTTTTTTATCAAAACAAAGTTCCGACTATCTGACCTTCTAAAACATTTATCCAACAAAGTTAACAACAATCTTTTTCTCTTATATCACTCCCCATCATCAAAGCATCAATTTCTTTATCTACCTTCATTCTACTTTCATTCTTACATAGGTATTCTAACAATTAATCAACTAACAACAGTATAATCATCATACAAGCTTTTTTTTATTAATATAATAGGACTTATTAAAAAAATGTGTACTCACAAGCCTTATGCCGTATAGTGGTCATTTCAGTGGGCTCAGACGCCTCCGAGGGTCCGGCCTTGTTCACCGCGATCACACGGAATTCGAACTCGCCACCCTCTGGTAGACCCTCTACTTTGCCACTTGTGGCTGATCCAGGTACCTGTAAAAAAATATTTAGTTTTATTATGAAAACGAGAAAATATTTCATAGGGAAAAAAAGTAACGAATAGTATTTTCAGCGATCAAAAGTAAAAAGTACTTTTAGTCAAAAAAAAAACAGTCTATACATAAAATTAAATAATAATGATCGAACAAAATGCTAATATGTATAAAATCAACTTTTCGAATTCCCAGCAACAGCAATGTTAATATAAAATAGAGCAGTAAACTGAGTCAACTAATTTTACCGAAACAAGCATAGACATTTCGATTAGACAAAACTTTCAATAAAAAACGAAATATCAGTCCATACATTTAGGTTAAAAATACAAATAACTCTTCTAATTTACATCTTTGGTTAAATGTCTTTGCTGTATATTAATATATACTAGCGGTCCACCCCGTCTTCACCCGTGGTACATATTTTGCAATAAAAGGTAGCCTATGTCCTTTCTTGGGTATCAAAATATCTACATACCAAATTTCATGCAAATTGGTTCAGTAGTTTAGGCGTGATTGAGTAACAGACAGACAGACAGACAGAGTTACTTTCGCATTTATAATATTAGTATGGATTATTTATTGTGACTAAAAAGCCCATAAAAAGACCCGAAAAAGGCTACCCAAAGAAATTTTGGAATTGAAATACCCCCAAAAATAGGAAAATTTACCTCAGCAGCGTTCTCCCAATCGCCGCCCTTAGGCCTCTTCTGAATAATGTACTTCTGTATGGGCGCTCCGCCATCGTCCTTCGGCGGATCCCATTTGATCTCCGCACTTTGGTTGTCGTGATCAGCCACGGTCACGTTTCCGGGCTTTTCCGCGACATCTGGACAGGATAATATGGCATTAATACAGATAATTTTGTAATCATTCATTTGCTTAAAAGCATGCTGCATATAGTATATTAGTGTGTGCTTAGAAAATTAGCTAATCCGGAATTTAATCTTTAAAAAAAAATCGATAAACGGAGATGTATAAAAATTAATTATTGGTAAACACAATATTTCATTGGACGCATTACGTTATTGAAGAACTTTTTATGAAAAAAAAAAGCTTATGTATTTCTGTAGAAAAAAAAACATTTCGAATTTAAATAGGCATAAAGTAATGAAATCCTAAATCAAAGTCGCTCCAACTAACTCACCGAAAGGATTCTTAGCCAGGGTCGCCTTCTCCGTTTCCAGGGGTTCAGAGTCGCCTTCATCATTGACAGCAGTCACACGGAACTTGTACTGGTGACCAGGTTCCAGACCTGTGATCTCCATCTCTAGGGGCTTCTTGTCTCCAGCGACCCTGGAATGAGGGGAAATATTATAAAATGTGTACGTTTTAAACTTACATAATATACTACTACCTTTTAAAAGAGAGATTTCACATTAAAAGTATGGATAAAGAGTGTTTCTTTATTATTTTAATACTGGTAGCAGGATAGCCAAAAAACCATGTATACCCTAATACATTTAATTTTATAACATACTTAAACAAAATATTGCATGAAATGCCACAAAATAAAGATAAAACTATATATACCTACGAATTAATAGGTAACTTTGCTAAACCTTTTCTGCTTACTTATCGTTGCAAATTATTAATTATTCATACTTATTGGATTTTTTATCCCTACCCACAATAAGCAAACATAAAAATTAACAATTCTTAATTGCAGTTGGATAACTCTTTCTCTTCTTGTCTCTTTCAGGTAAGAATTTAACACATGTGTTTACGTTTATATAAAAAAAAGACGGGTTGCACTCCGGGAGTGCCGGCAGAAGTGAAAACTTGATTATTAACGTTGAGCATGTTTGATATCCATCCGTCTTACGCTTCGATCGATCGATTCGATCAGGTCACGTGTCCTGACGCGAGTTTAAGATTTTATACCCAACGCCGCTAAAGAAGTTTTCACTTCAAAAAAAATTAATAATACTACATACCTGCCAACCCGGACCCACTTGCCGGTGGCCAGGTCCATCTTTTCCACCTCATACTCCTTGACAGGGGAACCACCATCGTCTTCCGGTTTCTCCCACCTCACCTTGCAACCTTCTGCGTGGACGTCTGTCACTTCTAGTGGTCCTGGGTGAGGAGAATGTTTGGTTAGTGTGGAAAATTGTACTTTTTTTAAGCTATTGCATAGCTTCTATCGCGGGCCTTGAGCGCGGGGACCGAATCCAGAAATTCCGTAACGAAAAAACCTCACGCTCCCCACGGGTACGAGCGCGGAGGTGTGGCTTGAAGGCATAGCATGCAATAGCTTTACCGCGGCAGTCCCCGAGTGCCATACCGCACACGTCTTCTTGTTGTATGGGAGTAATTTTATTGATGTTATAACATGTTAATAAAATATATACCTTCTTCATATAAATGTGTTCAGGCACTTCATTAATTTTGATTCGCAAATGCAAGCTTTTTAGACTTATGACCAATATAAAAATGTGACAATGTACAAATGTACCTATGTACCTATGTACCAAAATACCAATATATAAAAAACATAAAAGATCGAATACTTATAGATATATAAGATAGTTAAACACCAATTTATTGGTAAATGGTAAATTATTATTTTTCTGTATTTTGTCTATTCAAAAGCGCTTCTAAACGAAGTCTTGTTGAATAAATGTTTGAGTTCAAACATGAATGCAAATAAATGCAAAAAATGCAAGAACGTGTAATCGGAGCAGTAAGACAATTTGCAAAACTACACTATTTGAATTAAATTAAATATATATTTGAAATTTCTTTTTTTTTCAAAATTACACTATTTCTACAACTTACCTTTAGGCGAGCTAGGCTTGCTGAGCACGGTCAGTTCGACCGTCTCTTGATCGAAACCGTTACAATTTTCAACACGCAGCGTGTATTTCCCAGTGTCGCGTCTCACCGCGTTCACGATTGTAAAGTCCGTGTGGTATTCTTGGTTCTCGATCTTGATGCGCTCGGTGTTAACCAGCTTTATGTTCTCGCGCCATGACCTGTGAAAATTTGGTGTTAATACGGCATATCCTACTTGCTACTAATATTATAAGTTTGTAGGTTTATTTGTTCATACCTTCACGCAAAAACTACTCCTCCGAAAATGAAATATGGAAATATGAAATGAAGATTATTATTAATGAGTAAAAATTAGCACATTAACTTATACGAAACTTATATGAAATAATGTAAACTGTAAATTAAAGACATTTTTTTTAGTATTCACTCGTAAGATATAGTTATTACTTATTAGTTACCACAGATAACTTTGTATGTATGTACAAGTCATTTCACTTTAGAAAGGACATGTCCAAAAATGTATGAACCAAAAACCCAGAATCGACAGGAATGAAACGTATACCAATGGATTCGCATTGAAGTATAATATAATATTACCAAGGGGGCAACTCCGAAATCGTTATAGTATAGGAGCTAGGAGCAAAATAAAATAACTAAGAAATTCCTTAAAAAACATAATATACATAAGTTTCCGTTATGTTGTGGCTTAATATGACGACGTTATAATGTTTTATCACTTGGGTTACACATAATAAATATCATATTTTACAAGAAACGAAACAAAAACGTTAAAGCACAACATAACAAAAACTCTCAATTTTGTAGTTTTGTTCTTTTATTTTATAGATACTACGATTGTTATAGTATTATAGTAATTCTATGGCTAAAGATTGAAAAAAAAATCTGTATAGTATAGGAGCTAAGAGCCAAAAAACAAAGTGAAAAATCGTTTGAAAATAATAAAAACTCGTTATGTTGTGTGTTAGAATATCGTTGTTATTCATTTATTTTTATAATTAGGTCTAATTTTATTAAGTTGTATTAATGATATTATAATCTACCTATCTATAATAGCAACTACATTCGAATCTACAACAAATTGTGTTACACATGAATGTACCAGCAAAAGCAATTAATCAATTAAAATTAAAATTATAATAACAAAGATAATCTCATCCACATCATAATAATATTCAAACGATTTTTTATTCAGTTCTATTGTCTTTTAACTCCTATACTATACCTATTATTATTTTTTATTTCCAATCCTTAGCCACAGAATTAGGCACCAATAATACACACAGTACTATAGCAATTGTAGTATCTTGAACCAAAATAAAAACTACTACTTAATAACGGAATCTTTAGTCAGTTATGTTGTGATTGAACATGATGTTATTATGTTGCTGTTGCTTTTAAAATGTGTTGATGATAATTATCATGTATAACACAAGTGATACAACATTATTATAACGTCATATTAAGCTACAACATGACGTAAACTTATTTTTTGATTTTTTAAACGAATTTCTTACTTATTTTATTTTGCTCCTAGCTCCTATACTATAACGATTTCAGGATTACTGCTTTTGCTACATTATATTATATTTAATTACCAATCCATTGGTATACATTTCATTCCTGTCGATTCTGGGTCATTTTTTGGACATCTCCTTTATAACACTAATAACCAAGATCATCAATTTTATTCTTTTAGTAACTTCACGTTACTCAATATCTTTATAGGGGGACGGCGCGTACGCAGTCCCCACTACCAAAAATTACGCGTCCGAGTTATCCACATTAGGGATAATCGCAGAGGTCAACCCCGCCGCAGTGCAATGGCGGGGCCTCGCTCTGGGGGAACCGCCTTCCTGATCACGGTGTCCCCTACGCCAGGTAAGTATGCTTTCGGACGGTTAACTCGATCTATTTACGTGTTCGGAAAAAAACTTCTATAGCGCGATTTAAAATTGAGCATAAAGCGTGTAGTGACATCTAGTTGTTTCATTCGTAAGTTTTGTACCGGTGAGGGACGCTACGCTGCTATTATTATCCTTTGGTAACTTGACGCACGCTCCGTTTGCGTTAGTTTCACATACGTTCGATAGATGGCGCTTTAAACACTATTGAAATGATTTTCATGTAATTTATAAAGCAGGGTGTTTAATATTTTATTGTGTATCTATTAAATAATTTTAAAACTGTAATAGTAGATAGGAATTATATTCATCTTTTACTAAATTATCTCCTAGCTTGAATCTCATTTGCGAATTCATTTGTTTCAATTTTTTTCAATTTAATGAAATAAGGATTATGGTCTGATCATTATTATTATGCACTTCATTAATGAATAGTCCTTATCATCATCACTTTATTCATCATCCAGCTTCCTATTTCATTTCCACAACAGAGATATTAAAGCCAAATTTATTAATTGAGCTACTAAACTATTATTTATTGCTTGTTAATAACATGAATTGTATATAAATAAATGGATATATTATAAATAGAATTACCAAGTCATCTCCGGTGGCGGTTCACCGATGACGTCCACAGACCACTTGTGCGTGCGGCCCGCTTTGATGATCACCGACTTGAATGTGCTGCGCTCGATGCGCGGTTTCACTGGAAAATAATTAAATATAAATATACGTATTATATCCGCCAACTCGCACTTGGCCAGCGTGTTGGATTATCGCCTGTACCCACCCTCATAGGAGGCCCGTGTACCAGCAGTGGGAAAGTATATGGGCTGATGATGATGACGATATGTATTATGTAATAAAGAAAAATAAGTACTTAGTATAATGAAATAATTTTTATTATTAATTTTTATTAATTATTTATTATACCATAAAGCAATATGCCTTATAGAAAAATAAGTAATATCGTAGTATATTATTATTAGTCTGTGGTAATATCATGTTTTAAATATTATCTAGTATACAATTTAACGAATATTATTTTGGTAACTGGTGGAGGTCTAACTTGTAGAAAAATATAAGTTTAACACCTATACCTAGAAGCTATGTCATAAAAAAATATTAATCACATTTGATAACAATATTTACTATTTATGTTATAAATGTTATTCCTCATCTTTGAATAAAACCTAATTTTAGTGTCGAATATGATTATAGAATTCTGTAGCACTATCGCCAACGTCCATACCACGTTGAATACACCGGTTCTCGTCCGATCACCGAAGTTAAGCAACGTCGGGCGCGGTCAGTACTTGGATGGGTGACCGCCTGGGAACACCGCGTGATGTTGGCTTTTTGCAATTTTAATTTAAAAATCGAAATTCTGTATTTTCTATTTTACTATACATAATTTAATATATGTTTTTTGTTTTGTAATATATCTTTTTTGTGGTTAAAATGGTGGATTCTTCACGTTGTAAAAAGTATGTACCACGTCTGTACCTTGCATTTGTTTTTCTTTGACTTTTATTTTTCTGTAAACTTACCAGGCTGTACCAAGAGCTACACAATACACAAATAATACACAATTTTCTTTAGACTTTTATACAGAATTTATACTACTTAATTTCACATACCTTACCATTTCCTATAAAACATAATAATATGACCAATTTACTGTTTAAAATGTTAATAAAATCAAACTTACAGTTCCTATGCTTGCAGAGGTGGTTGTCAGTGGGTTCGGAGGCATCACCGACACCAGCCTTGTTGTAGGCCTTCACTCGGAACTGATAGATCATCTTCTCTTTTAGACCTTCCACCTTCGCCTCGGTTTTGGTGTCCGTTGTTTTTCTCACCTGAAATGTTCAATTACAATTTTATGATCTTATAGGTAGTTATTTAAGTTTTCTTATTAGAAGCTTTCAAATCATGAATATGTATATTCTTTTGAAGTAAGTAGTAGTAAGAATTTAAAAGTGTTTCATTTATTAGTATTTCATTTATTATTTATCCTAGTTATTCCTCAATATATATTAGATATCTAAGTTTTTCTGAATAAAATAACAAACATTAATTAATTTATAATTAGATACTTAATACAATCTTTAAGTCAGCATTTACAAAATATTATATTCATTTATCTTAAACAAAATGTTGGCATCAAGCCAGCAGCATCTGAATCCAATAATAATTAGGTAATTACATAGATAAGCTTACCTCAATCCAATCAGGTGAGAATTTGTCTTTCATTTCAATAACATAGCCGAGTACAGGGCGGCCACCGTTGTCTGTTGGCGGCTCCCATTGCAATGTGACCGACATGTTGTCATAATCGATGATTGTAGGCTTGCTTGGGGCTTTTGGAGGATCTGTAATACAAGAACATTCGTTTGAAACGCATATTCCGTCAAGTATTGGATGCTCGAATTCTAAAGTTGAAGTTTATGGATGTTGAAAATATTGTATAATGCACGATCGTTTTCATTTTTAATTTTATACGCAAATAGTTATATTTTAAGTTTTAGTTATTAGTTATCACAGCTGATCAATGTTTAATGTTTACAATGTTTCGCGGGCTTTACAAAAATTTTTTATCTGTCAAAGTTACAGCTGTCTCGCAAAAACCCCCATATGGTGCGTTCCGATTGCAAACATTACAAAACATGAAGAACTATTGAATAATACGCAATCACTGTAAAACTTATGTTATAAAATACGAAATTGTTGTTAAACTTGTAAGATGTTTGAATAAATTAAATTCTACTCGTTTAATTATTATTTGGTTCGCATCTTTTCAAATAATTAAAAAGTTGTGTTAGTTAATGTGGTGCATAATAATAATATAATGGCTAAGCGGATTTTACCCTTGTTGAATTTTATTTATTTTCGTCTGTTTACTAATATCAGCTGTTCAACATTTAAAAAGTAAAGAAAAAAGTTCTTTTGCGTAGCAAGAGTGAATCGTGAACAGTTAATTATATTGTATTACTAAATAATACCTATTAAGTTATGCAAATAAATTATTTTTTCGTTGAAAAGTTTATAAAAGGAGTTCACAAACCGTAAGGATTCTTCGCAACGATGAATCCATCAGTCTCCAAAGGTTCAGACTCGCCCTCCTTGTTGACGGCGCGAACCCTGAACTTGTACTTGTGGTTTGGCGTGAGACCCTTCACCGTGAACTCGGTGGGTTCGGGGCCTGTCTCACCGCATGGGATCCAATTGCCAGTGTCCTGTAAAAATAGGTATGATGGATAATGTTTACTAATAATAATTAGGTAGTAACTAGATGCTCAGTAAAATGTTATCAATGTACATTGTACAATAATTATTTTAGCAGCAGTAGTTTGTGGTCACTATAATTATTTATTAAAAAAAAAGACGGGTTGCACTCCGGGAGTGCCGGCAGAAGTGAAAACTTGATTATTAACGTTCAGCATGTTTGATATCCATCCGTCTTACGCTTTTTCGATCAGGTCACGTGTCCTGACGCGAGTTTAAGATTTTATACCTACCCAACGCCGCTAAAGAAGTTTTCACTTCAAAAATCTGTCTTAAGCCGCGTATAAACTAAGCGCGGCAAACCATCGAACATAGGCGCGCGCGGCGGCCGCGCACTATGTAGACGGGATCGCCGCGCGCGGCGACGCGAACATTGCCGCGCTCGAACGTGCCGCGGGGCAATCCGCTCACTGTCGGTTTTTGAGACCGCATCAAAGGAGCTTCAGGCGTTCGCTCGCGCGCCGTGTGGACGGTTTGTAGTTTTGGTGATTCGGCTCGCGCGGCGTCTACGTAAAAATGGACAACGAAAAGTGCCGTTTACTAATACAATTGTATGGCGCTAATGAATTTTTGTGGAACAGCTAATCCTCCCAATACCACAATAAATCGCTGAGGTATGATGTGTGGGTAGAAATCAGTAAGAAAATGGATATACCTATTCCTGACTTGAAAAAGAAAATGACTACACTTTTGGCGTCCTACAGAAGAGATGTTCGTGATGGATCGCCTGCCGCGCGCGGCAACTACATTCAACTTAAAATATATCTACATATTGGCTCGCGCAGCAAATAAACGTCAACTCTGGTCGAACATGGGCTCGCGCGGCTGCCGCGCTTAATTTATACGCACCTTAAACGCTTTTTCGATCAGGCCACGTGTCCTGACGCGACAACGCCGCTAAAGAAGTTTTCACTTCAAAAAAGTTGAAAATTATTTTACTGGTTTTATGGGTTTTAGGGGTTTTATGGTAAATAGTTTTTATATTATAATAATTAATTAATAAGCTTACCATATCGAATTTCTCGAGAGTATATCCGGTAATGTCGGAACCTTGGAAGTCGTCTGGCTTCTGCCATTTCACTGTAGCCTTTTCTGCGCGAATGTCTACGACTTCGATTGGTCCGTTGGGGCGATTAGGTTTGTCTAAAAATGGTGATTATATTTTTTAATACCGCGTTATTTACATTTATAAGTGACAAATAATTACATAAATTATAAAATCGAAATAATCTGAATACATAAATTAATAATTCTTTCGCATTGTTTTAATAAGGATAACATAATGAATATGTGATAGAAATATAATTTTTATCATGTCAATATAGACAACTTACCAAGTACAACAACATCAGCCAGACTCTCGCAAGTACCAGACGAGTTAGTCAGAACCAGCTTGTATTTCCCGCTGTCCGGTCTGGTCGTCTTCCTGACCGTCAGCACGGTGTTCCTCTCGTACTTGTCTATTGTGATACGGTCACCGTCGTCTTGGATTTCCTATACCATCATGGATATGAGATAATGCATACATTTGAGGTGGCACAGACGACGTGAATACGTTTCGAGTTGATGTATTGAGAATGGAATGAAGCAGTGTGATGATTCTGAACCATGGAAGTGTATCTAATCGTTGTTATCTATTCAACTTTTAATAGAAACATACCTGTTATGATGCTGAATAATATTACGGCATGTATCAAAGAAAGAATGATGTGCATAGGAATTAGGAATTGATTTAGTGATAATACTATGTTAGTAATGGAAAGACTTTCCAGTGTTACATATTGAACAAAATACGAGATGTACCTACTTGTGATTTAGATGAAATATTTGCGATACAAAGTACCTAGTAATGGAAAAAAATGTATAGGAAAGTATAGAATCGTTTGATATCTGAGTATGATGCTTTAAGTATTTTCATGTTTGCAAGTGGAGCTGTAGAATCAAAGAATGAAGTTTCTATGCAAATAAATTTGAAACGTATTCACGTAATAATTAATAACAAAATGTAACGGCGTACATCGAGTGGAAACGAAAATTCAACCACAACATCGAGTGTTTAGTGAGCATACATCGAATCGTGTTAAACTGAGAGAAACATTTTGATAGAGTCGCCAAGTCTTATAGAACTTGCTTTGTAATCATCAATTTTGTCACAAAAATAGCCAATTGGAGGTGCATTATAACTTTATTTTTTGTGTAAAGTGAGGTCTGAGAGTGATACAATCCATTCATCCTGACACAATATAATATCATGCTATGGTAACAGAATTTCGTTTTTGCACAAATTGCAATGTAAATACAGTCAAGAAAAATATAGTACATAACAAAGATTCAATCAACAGTAGCTACACTTTTTATCGATTGAACAAGTAGTGCTATATTTCTCCAAGAATATGCAAGTCCATGGACACGTAAAACTATTTAAGACCTCGACCAGCTTTAAACTTACCCTCCTTGTTCTTCAATACGACACGATATAATGTCGTGATTAGATATCGTGTCGTAACACAATATCGTGCTTGTATGGATTATTTGAAGAACATGTAATAGTGTAAAGTAATAATGCACCTTTATACATCGATTTTACAACATCGAAAGCGATCGTATCGCGTTCAGGGCGATTACAATAGTTTATTTATGTTTAACTGAATTAATATAACTTAAAATGACAGTAAGGGTAGTTTGGTTTCACTGTTATTTGAATGAAAACCATATTTGTAACGTGGAGGTAATAAAACGATCGGATAAATGAATATAGAATAAATGTTAATAATAATAGGTCACGGTAAATATTCAATAATTTTAAGAATTCAGCTAAACATAAATAGCGTAAACATAATAATTTTGACAGAAATTTAATTGAACTTCGAAATGATTTATCTTAAAAGTAAATTTTTTGTACATTAATTTAAACCAGATAGATCACTACATAACATGATTTAATTGGTGTATCTTCAAAATAAACTTTGTAACTGCAGTCAAAAAGGACCAATCACCTTTTCCGTTTATAAGTTTTTCATTCGAAGTTCAAATAAACGCATGCCATTGGTGTATAGTGATGTTAGCCACATTTCAGTGTTCAATAGAAGAGTAGAGAATGAGTTGTTTAGAACATTGATTGACAACATTTATTTGTATCACCCGTCTAACCTTCTCCGTGTACGCCTTTCCGCGTTTCTTTTGTTGGAATAAACAATAAAATAGATTAATATGGGAACTTCTTAAATTTGGTAATTTCATAACTGAAAATATTTTCGAAGCAGGGATATCTTATCAACTTATCTATTCAATAGCTATAAATTTACATAGACGAAATAATTTTGCCGAATGGATATTTTCCAAACCATAAAAATTTGCCAAAAAATCGAATCATGGTCTAATAAACTGCATCTCTCAAGTATTATCTATCCCTAATTATAATCTCCAAATTTGGAAACAAAACTACTTAGTTTAAAAATTCTCTTGATATCCGCAACGAAATTATTTTTCAATTGTTCTACAATGTTAGAATATACATTTTATTGAATGGGTATTAAATTATAAATTCCAGTTATTACCTCTTCACCCTTCATCCATTTGACCTCTGGTTCAGGCTCACCACCGTATTTGATATCGAACGTGATAACCTGACCCTTCTTGATGATCATACCCTGGAGTCCTTCACCGATTATGTATGGTTTCACTGTTAAACCAAAGAAATATCGATTATTTAAAAATTTGGGACCGTGTTGTAAATAAACAAACTTTCACTTCGCCATGTGAGTAAATCATTTTTCCCTATAATTTTAACTATTTTGCAGTCTAATTTAAGAACCTTAATTGTAAAAGCGTGAAACGTACCGAATCTGCACTTAGCAACGATAGGCTTAGTGCTGTCGCTAGGTTCACTAGGACCAGCCTTGTTAATGGCTCGAACCCTGAACTCGTACGTGCACCCTTCTTTGAGTCCATCCTGAGTTGCCTTCAGAACATCGCCTGATACTTCTACACCCTTCACCCAGTCCTTGCCGAACTTTTCCTATAATAGCAAGTGTTGGAAATAGTAAATGCCTGTTGATGTTTCGTTGATTATATTAATTCTATTACATTTATGTATTTTGTTAATAAATGCATGAAATGAACGTATACAGTGACTATCTATTTTCTTAAATACAGTTCTATTAAATAACAATACAAATTATATTAATTTATTAATCGATCTCAATAGACAAGATCATGTTAAATAATTTTACATTTTAAAATGTAATGTGGTATGGAGCTTTCCATAAATCATAAAAAATTTAAATCATACCTTGTATTCTATTTGATAGCCAGTGATGGGAGCACCACCATCGTTATCTGGCTTCTCCCATTTAAGATCCGCGTGATCTTTGTCCCAGTCAGTGAGCTCGATGCCCTTTGGTTTCGATGGCTCATCTAAATGGCATAAATAATATGATGTTATTGTTTTTTTAATCATGAAATAAGCTTTGTATTCCTATTTGGTAAAATCATCAAAATAACTAAAACAATGAGTAAACAGAAGAAATATTATTTCTGTTACTTTAAACAGAAAATGTGAATTTAGTTGAATTTATACAATATGTTCCATTTTATTTTTTTACTTCGGTGCTTATTATCAGTATAAGGATAATAGTACGAAATGAAAAACTTACCCCAAGGATCTTTAGCCAATACAGGTTTGCCAAAGATACCAGGCTCACTGGCACCGATCTTGTTAACGGCACGGATTCTGAACTTGTATGTTTTCTTTGGAATAAGATCCTCGACCTTGTATTTGGTCGGTTCACCATGTGCAACATCGGCCACTTGGTCCCATGCTGCTTTGAGTGACAAGTCCTGAAAATAGGAATGTTTATTTAATAATCAGTTTCCAGAAAAATGCAGTGTCTAATAAATTCTTATTATTATTTACCTGTCTTTCAATAATGTATTTGATGATTGGAGCACCACCATCATCTTGAGGTGCTTTCCATGTAACAACGCAAGATGTCTGGAAGATTTCTGTAACTTCCACGTTCTGCGGCGCTGTTGGCGCGCTCTGCATGATAATCGATACATCCTTGCTGTCTTCGCCCTGGGCGTTTGATAGTCTGATCTGGTATTTTCCAGAAGCTTCCCTGACTGGCTTCTTGATCTTAAACAAGACCTTCTCTTGCTCAACCACGGCTTCGACTTCTTTGTTCGGCAAAATCTTGCCATCCTTGATAAGTTTGGCTTCGATTTGTGTTTGACGGTTACCAGAAACTGCAAAGGATAGCGAATTTTAATTTTGCATTCAAATTTGAACTCTGTTGCAATTAACGTTTAGTATATTCTAGGTTTATTAACGATTTGTTTGCTTACTTTTATATGGCACCTCAATGACGAAAGGACTGCCTGCCGTGCCGTGGAATTCGTCGGGACACTCGATCATTGGCTTCGACTCTCCCTTCTTCACAGTCAACTTACAAGAAGAGGTAAGTTTTCCTGATTCGCAGACAATTTCACCATCGTCCTCCATTTCTAACTTGTTGAAGATCAGCTGGTGTTTACCACCACCCAGATTCTTGATCTCAATCCTTTTATGATAAAATATTGTATGTTATATTATTTATTCAACTATTGGATTAATTAGCGTGTGACTCGCGTAACATTTTTTACATTTGACTATTTATAATAAAACTTTTTAATGTTAAGTTTACGTTCATCACATCACATCTTTCACCAGCTTACATCAGTTTACGTTTTCTTTATTTTATTTTAATAAACATAATATTATTAAATAAGGTATACATAACAATGCAATCTAATTAAATGCCAATCAATGACTATCAAAGTTGAAAATAAAACTAACTTCGAAAGATGCGGGTACGAATCTAGCCTCATAAGTAATTTTTATCTAAACTAATAAAACTAACTCGTAAAATATAATAAACATGACAAAATACCTGTCATTAGGAACAATAGGTACTCCATTGAAAGACCAGACGGCTTCCGCGGTCTGGTCCTGCAGTTCCACTTCCAGTACGATCTTCTCCCTTTCAATTGCTTCAGTATCCTTCAACTTCTTGTTGAAGCGATTAGAGTCTGTTGAAATTTAAAACGTTATAATATTATCAAAGCTTTAAAATTTTGTTTCAAAGAAGATTATAACGAATTAACAAAGTGATAAGTATTAGCAAATCGTGTATGTTATTTACTCAATTCAGTTTCTGCTATATTTGTTTAATATGGTCTAGAAGCGTCTAACACGAATCACTTACTATAACATAGTCTGAAATAAATTCCAGTCTATTGTCTACAAATTGAAATCTATACCACTACGGAGTCTAGGTCCAATTGTTTAAAACAATAGAAAGGAAGGGATGGGCCCTTCCTTGCATTAATTAGTTAAATGATTGATAGTTACTTTGTGTCTTAAAGCGTAACGATAATTGCAATACTATGAAATATAATTACGTTATTCCCCCAAGTTTATAGTTAAAAACCATTCCTATACGAAAACAACTGTTGCATACAAAAATTTTCCAGTTAAAATTTCACGCATATTTTACGGCCAGTTCTGAAGTTTTTGTTGCGTTTATATGGCATAGTTACTTTAAACTTTATCTGCTTAACAAATTTGAATAATAAAATGAACTTACAATTGACAATAAGCTCGCAAGTTGTTTCATCTGCGTTACTGCAACACTTGAAGTTGCCAGCATCCGTAACTTTGGCATCCTTGATCACAACCTTGCGTTTGCGACCTTCCTTCACTATGGAAATACGCTTGTCTGCCTTCAGCGGTTGGTCGTTTTTGTACCTGATTGTGGTAAAAAATATTATGTTAACTTCATTCAGTTGCATACAATCCAAAATAGATTTGGTACCATGAGTAGGAATGATGTGGCTTATAATATTAATTATCGGCCATGTAACTAATAAAATTAATCTTTACTGTTTTGCTTCTTTAATAAATTATTATCTAAAAACGTAATCATTTTAATTTTATGTTAAATCTATATCTTCATACAAAATAATACAGGAATTAAAATAGATTAGGAATTATCATTACCATTTCACATCACCAGCGGCATCGTCCAGTTCACAAAGTAAAGTAATTGTGTCCTTTTCAATAGCTTGTTGCGATTTAAGGACCTTTGTGAACTTGTATTCGTATTCTGCAAATAAAGTAAAAACGTTAGAATAGAATGATACGTTATCTTGTTTTCATAAAACATGTACAGGTTCAATATTCTTCTACAGATAACAGATACTACGTACGTTATAGGAACACGTACTTACAAGACTATTTTCAATCACGGACAAATTATGACTTGTTTTATAATAATACATGTGTGGCTCAATACTTACCTACAATCTTAAGATCACACTCTGTTTTATCCGTCTGTTTCTCAATTCTACAGGAGTATTTGCCAGCATCTTCCAATTTTGCTTTCTTGATGATCAACTTGCAAACACCAGACAAGTCCTTCGATATCGAGACATCGTCGTTGTCTTCTAACTTCTCTTCTTCCTTCCACCAGGAAACTATAGCCAGGCTGTTGGAGACAGCGCACTCCAGGACCACTTCGTGTCTCGTGAATCCAGTGAGTTTCTTCTTCAGGTGTTTGGTGAAGTTGTAAGTCGGATCAGGTTCTTCAACTTGTAAGAAAGCTGTGCAAGATACACCGCCAATTTCTATTGTGATTTTGCCGGTATCTTCCACCTTCGGGTTGAAGATGATCAATTTGTACGAATCTTGCTCGTTCGTCATTTTGTATTTCGATCCCGGGAACAGTTCCTACAAAGTATACATATTTTTTAATATAAATAAAGTTCGATTATATAGTTTCATTTTGTGTTTTAGAGGTTTTACTTACATCCTTACGGAAGAACCATTTAGGTTTAGAGTTGGGTTTCGAGAAGATTGCTTCGAATGTCACCTTTTTATCCTTGCCTTCCTTTGCATTTTGATCTACAAGAGGCTTCAAGAAAGACTCTTGTTTCTGAAACACATGGTGAACAATAAAAGTAACCAATTTTTAATAAATATCTGTTGTGCAGATACACAAAGGTGCTCTTCAGACAAAAGCTAGGTGCTGACCACCAATAACCCGTTTCTTGTTTGCTGTAAAAGATCACTCATGAAATGTGTCACAATAAATCCAATGCAAGTAAAGTAAATTGAAACATTGATTTGATGAGATAACCGAGGCGTTAGATTCATTAGCCAACCTTTCATCGTCACTCATCAATTTAAACTCCATGCGACTGTACAGAAATTGGAATTCTTTTAACTTTGAAGAAAGGTGCGTTAGTGGAAAAATCAGAAGACTGATCCACTTGATTTACAGTGTAAACTGTGCCAGCTCAAAAAGTTAAATCATTATAGTGAATTATAGTAAAAAGTTGTGAAATAACTTAGGATTTAATGTTTTTGAGATAGCCACAGATATCCTAAAACATTTAGATGTCACTGTGCAATACCCGGTGCGAAGTGCTGCTATATAAGATGTTGAAGGTGCGAAAGAACTGCTTGTTGAGAAAATAAACAGAAGAGGGTTGAAACAGTTGTGCTAACTTTACATCGAACTAGGTGATAGGTACATAGTTGTCGCGTTGGACCGCCCGGAAATATTAGATTTGCACTGATACTTAAAATGCGTACAAAGCAAAGGCATTACCGTTAAAATCTTGGAAGGATATCATATAAAAGATGAGCAAAATTGTTTTATATTAAGTGCTAATTAAAAGGTTAATGTAATTGTATCGACTAATATTAACTCAAGTCCAAGAAGATGACGCGTACACTGGCCTCAAACTATCATTCATTCTATTTCCAATATAATTAATTGGTATTCAGAGGTAAATTATTAGATATCAGTGCAAGACGTTAATTTATAATCTTGCCGGGCATGTCCAATTTGAGATATAAAAGTGATACATATTTCTGTGCGATTTTGCATTAAGTGGTACAATTCAGGATGCATGTGTCATCTAACGACGGTAAACGCGGTGTCAAACCTCGTTTCTTTTGTGCGATTGCAGCACCGGCCAGTCCGGGATCAGTTCCGCTAGGGACTGTCTTCTAAGAGAGGATCTCTACAACATATTCACAAAACCTTACTGAACCTACGCTCAAAGTTCTCAAGCTCGATTGTATGAGTTATTAAATTGCTTTAGCAATCCTCTACGCAATCGTGTGTATTATGTGAGTATGCTCGCTAACCGTAATGTAGTAATAATTAAAAAAAAAATAGTGCTAGTTTGAATTTAATATAGAGAAATTTGAAATTATAAAATTCCAAAATCGGCATACACCGAATGCACCAGATAACATTATTATTAATGATACAATACAAATGAAACAGATATAATTTTTGAGAATGACGTGACAAAAGCTCCTCAAACTGACGTCACAGAAACCTGCAAGAGATTGTCGAAAGTAAAACGAAGAAGTGAGAATGATTATCACATTCATTCCACTCAATCCTGGAAACGTTAAAGATAAAAGTGAAGTGGTGATAGAAAAACCTTGTGCGAGTTATTTAAAAATCATGTTTATAAATTTTGTTTAAATCTTTCTGAATGTACTGGTATCAAATTTGGATTCAAATAATATATAAGTAACAGGAGTGGCAAGAAAAATCCTCTAATAAAATGGATATGGATATACTTAGATTGAAGTTGATACCAATAGGTTCAGAAGACATGTTTAGTTATTTCTGTTTAATTCAGTGTTTTATCATTCCATTATTTATAAAAGAAAATCTGCTCTATTAAACCTTTAAAGTGGTAAATCTTATACTGGGTATTATAATCTGAACAGATTTAGACTATCTTATAAAGAAGATATTGTCTCGTTTATTCTAGTCAGATTTAACAGAACAGAAATTCTTATATTTTTAGCTTTCCTTTTAAACTTCCTTTTTATCGAACCTTTGTTTTGACAGCCTCCATCAAAGCAGGCCAATCGGGTATTATTTCAGGTAGAGACATACGTCTCCGAATTTGATATATACCCTAGAATTCATATGAAATGTTATTGATATATGCCATGTAGACTACCTATTCACAAACAGGGTGCGCTTGATGGTGTAAGCTACATTAATAAAAGCCATGTTTCAGTCTTACCACAACAATAAGTCGAATGTTCAGTATCGACTTTGAAAGAGATTTTCGGCTGACCTAGTCAAGTGTGCTAACTATCATACTAACTTGAAACAAGTGGGATATCTTTCGTAGTAGCCAACCAGCCATCATAATGTTTCGAAGATAATGCATTCAACACAATCACAAAGATTAGGACATAAACAATAAGACGCCACTGTGACAAGATTTGTCAAACACTCGGAAGAATTTTTCAGCAAGGAGTATTCAATATTAAGCTATAGATAGTGTGCCCAAACAAGAATCTGCACTTGGTATTTCGTTACCATTTGTGAAAATTCTTAGAATAATACAAGGTGATGTGAATGATGTAGTATTTGGTAAAACTGATGACCTTAAACCAGGACCAGTTTGAGGAGTTTCTGCGTGCAGCCGGGAATCTAAGCATCTCGCGACCTTCTGATATGACCACTATATTCCCTTCATCTTCAAAATATCCAGTTTCTAATCCCTAGGGACCAAATACAATGATGCATGCGGTGTTCATTGATAGTATAATCATTTAAAATATACTGAATGACATAAAATGTGTAATCTTTTGATTGAAATAAAAGATTTACAAGTTACGGTAGTATTGTAAAGTCTGTTGCACTCTTCTTGTGTAATCTCTGCTAAATTTCTCGATGTTGTACTTAACTCATGTTATGTTGGCGAAAAACGAGGACCTATTGGCATATTTCAAAGGTGTTTTGTGTATTTCATCGATAGAGCCTGATGGAGCTGTCCTTTTATGTTGATATATTTATAATAGTATGCCGTTGGAATATTTTTAATCAAATGTGAATTACAAATTTTGTTGCGTTACAACGTTTGCGATATGATACCTTCGTTAAATTATATAAAAACATTTCAACGTCATCTATAGTTTATTTTATTTAAGAAGATTTAATTTCAATTTAAATGGCATTCATATCACCATCTTCAGTATTCAATAACATACATTTATTTAAATTAGTGTTTAACAGATAAATTAACCTTACCTTTTCAACCTTCTTTAATGCGGGCAGAGGTTTCTCGACTTCCTTCAAGTCACCCCAGTTGGGGTCCTCTTTTGGCTCTCCCCATTTTTTGTACTTTCGCTTCTTTAACATGGCACGGAAGTCCATACCACTGGCATCTATTATTAGAATGTAATAATAAGAACTTATTTTTATTTCATATTATTTGATGAATCATTTATGGAATGAATTTTGTCAAACATTATTTCTTTTATCAAATCCTCTTACTTACCGGATACATAAAGCTGTGTTTCCGCCGAGTCCTCGCCATGGATGTTGCTGATGACGACTTTGTACATTCCCTCATCATTGGGCTTGACTTTTCGCATGCACAGCGTGATGAGACCAGTCTCGCCATCAGTGATGAACTTGAAGCGACCACCTTCAATGATTTCTGTGACTCCCTTGTAGAATTTGAACGTCGGCGCTGGGTTACCTTCCACTTGAACCGTGATGTATCCAGTTTGATCTGGTACGAAATTATTAGGGATAAGAATAACAAGTTTGACTTTAATGTCGTGTTCTTTAGTACGATTTACTATTACATTTATTTCCCTTTGATTACGATAAACATTAAACTTTGTGCTATTAGTTACTATAGTTCCTTCACTTATTTGATATTGATTCAAAGTGAATTTAAACCAGCGTTACATAAATTCAGCTGGACACAGAATAAGGAACTTTTAATTGTACAAGTTTATCATTCACGGTTGTTTATTTCAGTTATTATTCTGTTATCGACTTGGAATTTGGCACAGCTGTGTTACCGCTTACGCTTACCTGTATATAAATTAGATGAGTCTATAAATAATTAACTTGTGAACGTTGATATTTATTGCAATACATTTGTATCTACTTAACTAGTAGTTGAACGTTTGATAGAGTAGAAGAAATTTATACTGAACATTTATCTCCATCGTAAACATTTATGTTTCATGGCGGGAGGGATTACGAATGCGTAATCCCTCCCTGAATGAGCTGAATCTTATACATTTGTAATGACAAATGTATAAGATTCAGCTCGAAGTATATTGAAATTAAATATAACATTAAAAGAGGCGACAATTAAATCACATAATTATTTTAAAATAAATCGCAGAATACAAAATATTAAAAATTATAAATCTTTCTCTAGATTACAGCTGAAGTGGATTGTGTTTTTGCATTATTAAAAAAACTGTTATTATATCACATTTCAAATTCTATTCTTTATTATAATAGTTTATGTCTATGTTTTATTATAATAGTATCAATTTATATTGCTATTTTATCGGAAGTACCTAAATATTATAGTCATACCTTCAACGGCAGTGTAGTTCTCTTGTACGTCAACAATGGACGGTGGTCCATCATCACCATGTGGTTTCAATGGTACGGAAGGCTTGTTGATCAAGTCCTCCAAATCCTGGATTGATGGTCTTCTCGCATCGCCAGATTTCCTTCGCTATATCATCATTTAGAAATGAGTTTGTGAGCACGCAAACAAGTTCTAAGTTAATCACATGAAATCGACATAAATATCACATTAATTGATTTTAGATGAATTATATAATTATTAAATGCAAAATTATAAACTAAAAATATCACAGCAATGATTCAATAGAAAGATATGCAATCATTTTTAAATATAAACATCTATAAAAATATAATTGGAATACACATCTATAAAAAGTTGGATTGTTGACAACGAGATCGATGTGTCGATCAATAGTTAATAATAAGTCATCGAAGTATATAAACAATTCAACAGGGAATAAATATAGATTGTAAAAAACATCGAGCAAACACAAAATGCATTTGTTGTGTTATACACTGCTGCTTTGGATCATAATAGTTAGCCAAATGACTCCTGGAGATCTGATCTTCTTGACAAATGTACCACAAGTGTTGATGTGGCAATCATAAATTGTTTGATCGCGTCATATTTTGTTTTATTTTAAATCGAATACAAATCTCAGGTGCAAGAAATGTTAAATTACGAGAACATCATGTTTGTTGCTCATTGCTGGGCATTGCACCAAAAATTATTATAGGAATTATTAGTGACGTCAACAGGAATCAATTAATTAAAAAATTATGTAGAAAAAGATTTGGTTCTGTCTAATTTCAAGATAAAAAGTTACTTAAGTAACTTTTTTTTTTCAATTAAAAATATTTTCAACATGAACTTAAAATAAATATACTTAGAGCAATACTTATTTAATATCTTTGAGAAAAAAATGTTAATTTGTAAATACGTAAAACTAAAAACAAAATAGAATTTTTAAAATAATTGTCCACTAATAGAAAAATACCCTGTATTTTTTGGAATGCAATATACTAATGTAAAATAATGATTTATAAATATTTATAGACATACATCGATGACTTATTAAAATTTATTGAATTTATTTTGAGCAGTGTAATCTTGTAAAAGACATATAAATAAAAAACTTAATTCTAAGTACTTACCACATCAAGTTGAAAGTCAATAGCAGTTACCGATAATCTACTAGTACTTATACTCGTACCAGTGGAAGAGGTAACAGTTTTAGTGCCAGTAGATGTGCTACTTATAGTTTTAGTAGAGGTACTAGATATAGATTTAGTAGATTTTTTTATAACTGCTGCCATTGTGCATAGACATAACAATTAAAATACCACAAAACAACTTAAACACGAACAGTATATCCACATGAACCACAGTCACTTTGCCATTTCAACGATTTTATTATTTTATTTGACTTGATAACAAACCGCTTCGTTTTTCGATACGTTGTGCGTAAACTCACACATTTTTAGATACTTAAATGCTTTAAAATACTAAGTGTATACCCTATCTTTAAAAAAAATAACAAAAATAAAAGATTCGTTATGGGCAGTTCGATTAATGTCGTTCCATCTAAAAATTGGCGCGAATGTCAAAAGACTGAAGGGGTCGCGCGGGCAGAGTCGCCTCGAAATTGGGAGGGTGGGGCGCGGGGAGTGCGGGTGTCTATTTGTGCACAGCACAAATCAGCAGACCAATTCAATTAATTATCAGATTAAGGTGAGGTATCCATGTGTGTACTTGGACGATGTTTTATTTCGCGTGTTGATGTCGTCAGTCGATCGATATCCGATGCCTGCTTTGCTTTTTAACGTATCTACCACAATTTGCTTTGAATTTCATGAGTCGTGTGTAAATAGTTTCAGATTGAATAGGCCAAAAGCTGAACTTTGCATTGTCTAAATCCAGCTCAATGTCTCGGCCGATAAAAGCTGCGGACGACATTGTCAGTCAATCTTTCATACTCATCCAATTGTGTCAATGTTTTCTATGACGTATCATAGGCATAGCTAAGCGAAAGTTCTGCATTTTTGCTCTATACAAGTATATAATGCATTTCGTATACACATCTTCTGTACTGTTTTAGATACGTTTATAAATTATTTTATTGTCGCTATTTTTTACTTAAAAGTTTCCAATAGTTATCCGTACATACAATCGACATTCTAATTTCTAACCTCTGGATATAAAATAAGTAAATAACTTTGTTCTGCTTTTACCAAGTAACTTGAGATCATAATTTCCTATCTCAATAGAATAATTGATCGAAATTAAATGGCTATAAATAATTCATGTTCGTGAGACGCATAGTGAAGATTGGAATTCTTTCTTCCCAGATGAAACCTGTCAGTATAGCAACTGATGCCTAGGCGCCGAAATCTGAATGCTGAATCAACATCAATGCCAAAAGTTCTTCAGATACCAGTATTGTTGCAGCTCACACCGCAGGCGGCCGGCCCACGCGCATCTCATAAGGTATGTCTATCCATACTTATATATCTGTCAATCAGATTTATATTTGTTCTTGTCTATTTTGGTATCTGTCCTTGTTTTTAAATATAGCCTTGTCTAGAAACGTACACGGTACTTATTGCTCTTTTAAATCTATTAACGTAAGCTGATTTCTATTTCGGAATTCGATTTTAATCTATTATTATCGATTTTTCTAATTGGAAACAGAATGTTGATATAGATAACTTGATCGTTGACTATATTAAGATTTAGTAAGATTACTGACAAACGTTACTACATCTGAATTTGTTTTGTCGTATCAATCGCGAACTACACCTGCTTTTATAACAAATACTTTTTATTAGTCAGATCAATAATGCAATATGGCAGCTGATTTTGTAAGACATATATCGTCTTTACAATACACGATAGAAGCAATAATTCATGGGCATTGGCAAGTTTTCGGCTATTAAAGCGTGTGTTTGAAGTTCGTGTCGCGAATGTTTCTTGGCGACTATGCAGAACATCATAGACTGTGATTTCATCGCGTTCAGCATTTTTAGTTAAAACTTACTCGATTTTAGCTGTTATACACGGCATTTTTTGGAATCGTTAAAATGAATCAGATCATTTCTTATTTCAATCTTCTCCTCAGTTGTAATAAGACATTTAATTTATTTCTTCAAGGCTTTTGAAATTTAAGTGCTAAGTGTTTTGTGGTATTCTTCAAGAATAGGCGAAGCAAATATATTAGTTAACAATAATCAAATTGAACATCAATAAAGAAAGCAGAGTAATAAAGGCCAATAATTTAAAATATATAATTAATAGATAACATTCTGAAGCGAGAAGCATTAATTCTTAAATATTTAGGTTAGCGTGGGCTTCGGGTGTCATTTCTTTAACAAT